>NC_069499.1:1322266756-1322414256 GCF_027579735.1 Bombina bombina | reverse complement strand
AACACATACATTTAAGCAGCATCTCAAGGTTAAAGGGACAGTGTACTATGATATTGCTTTTTTAAGGTTTATTTGTGTATTTGAAATATTTTGAAGCCAATACATAATCAAATGGATTGAGCTTGTAGGTACTTTATCACATTGTGGACATATACTTGCTTATTTACTTTCAATTGTATTACCTTCATCTCTTTAGAACCCACTGGAGTGTAATTTATTCTAATGCTAACACAGCTTGGCACTGATGCCAAAATATATAAAGGGACAGTCTAGTCCAAAGAAAACCTTCTTCTTTTAAATAGGGCATGTTATTTCAAACTACTTTAAGATTTAATTAGAACACTTCCTTTGTTCTCTTGGTATTCTTAGTTGAAAGCAAAACCTAGGATGGCTCATATGATCATTTCTAAGATCTTCTTGAAGGCTGCCTCTTTGCAATTGTGTCAAACCAATCACAGACACAACCTCTCACCTGCAGACATAAAACACCTGATAATGCCCACCCTATCAGTAACATCACTACTATATATAACAATGTGTCAATTTATATTGGATGTGAGATACATTGATTTACATCTTAGAAGTGAATATTACTATATGCACCCTTCAGAAACAACTATTGTGGATGTGAGTTATAGTACAAGAAGATGTCATAAACAGGATAATATTACCTTTTTTGGGCCATTTCCACACAGGCCTTATTATATGTTTTAACAATATTAGTGTACTAAAACACCCCTCACATGGATGTAGATGACAATTATATGGTAAATAACAGAGGACAAGATTTATGGTGAACTATAAGAATATTTATTTATTTTTTGGCTTCTGGTATGAGACAGCTGAGGTGGCTGTAGTGGATTGCCTTGTTCTTCTGGTTTGAGAAGATTCTTCTGTTTCTGCTGGTGTGCTGGCCACAGATGATAGGCTGGAGGCAGTGTCCTGCTGGTGTGTAAAGTGCTCAACCAACACACCCAAGAGTTGATTTTGTTCTCTGCATCTATTGTCCATTTGCATCTGCAAATCAGACAGAATTCGCATCATCTGGGATTGGTTATGAACACTTGCACTTAATGATGCTGCTATGTCTCTCTGTAGCTCTATGCTACGTTGTTGTCTCCTCTGTTGGCTCCTGAAGAACCTCTCTTGGGTTCTTTGTATATTCTCGGTGCTTGTTATGAGCCTCCTCTGGAGTGCAATGTATTCCTCCCACAGGGGTGAATACAATGCATCCACAGGCTCTTGAGCAGCAGGGCTTCTAGGTGCTTGAGGTGCAGGTTCAGCTGCATTTGCTGCTGCTTGAGGTGCAGGTTCAGCTACATCTGGTGGTGCTTGAGGTGCAGGTTCAGCTACATTTGCTGCTGCTTGAGGTGCAGGTTCAGCTACATCTGGTGGTGCTTGAGGTGCAGGTTCAGCTGCATCTGCTGCTGCTTGAGTACTTTCAGCTATATGTTCTTCTGCAGATGGTGGTGCTCTTCCAAGTGAAGAGGATGGTGATGCTCTTCCAAGTGAAGAGGATGGTGGTGCTCTCCCAAGTGAAGAGTATGGTGGAGCTCTCAGGGTGGATTGATAGTCCCACTGATGACCAGTGTGTGACCACTCAGCCTGTCCAGTTGGCACTTCTTGTGACATAGCCTGTGTGTAAAAGCCATGAATGCCTTGAGATTGTGTTGGGGGGGGGGGGGGATAAATAAATGGACCCTTTGTGGCTGTCTTGGCTCCCCCTCAAATCCAAAAGAAGAATATTCCTCTGGCCAGGAATCTTGCCAGGGGTCATATGTCAATGGTGGCATCACTTCCGGGTCCTCAACTGAAGCCATCCAACCCTGCTCATGTCTGGGAGCATAATGTTCACGTGGTTGCCTGAAGACTGGTGGTGGTGGTGGCTGCATGCCTGTGACTGGAAAAAATAGGTATCTCAAAGGAGATTTTTATGCCTGTGACTGGTGGTGGTGGTGGAGGTGGCGGCATGCCTGTGACTGGTGGGGGTGGTGGAGGTGGCGGCATGCCTGTTTGCATCCCCGTGACAGGAGGTTCTGTGGAGGAGTCAAATGATGAGAGGGATTAGTACAGTCATATATATGTCCATGTGGGCATACAATGTACATTGATACATGCTAGGGCCTATGCTGATTCTCATGTCAAACTCTATAACATGCATGTGCACATTGTGATTTGTGATATGAGGGAATTTAATATGCGCAGTATACAGGTATGTGTTTCATTCAATAGTTATGTGTACATGTCAATGATGGAGAAAATGTGTTCTTTAAGTGACACTATGGTCACACAATTTACTTTAGCCTGATGTAGGCACTGAACCTGCTTTCTTGAGCTAAAAGTATTGTGATGGCTATAGTGTCCATTTACTGAAAACTCTACATGTGGCTTGTGGCCTGTGTAACTCTGAGACATGTTAGTATTGCACTATTCCTCCTCATATCATGAATTACATTGTGTTACCTCTCCCTGCCCTCCTCACACTACACACACTCACACTCACTCCCAGTTCAATCACACACAATCACAACCAAACATTCAGCCTATCACACTGTAAAATTTAAATAAAATGTGTGAGGTGTTAGAAAAAAAAGTGTTGTGTATTTTGTATATGTATGTATGCAATATGTGTGCAATATGTAAAAATATGTGTAAGTGTACAAGCTTAACCAACCAACAATGCGACCTAACTCCTCTGTTTGCGCCTCTCTCTCTGCTCTGACTAATCCTCCACTCCACTGTAGTGTGCTGTAGCTCAATGAACCATCCAAACACACTGAAGAAAATGGCGGCTGCGCATGGGTTTATATATTAATTTTGAATAGCGTAATTACGTGGCGCATTTTTAGATGGAGTTGCGGTTGATTTTTACGAGTGTTAGCCTAATTTGCATAAACTACTCTTTATTGAGACTTTACGTGGACAAAATACAGACGTAAGTCACTTGCGACGACTATTTGCCCACTTTTCGGAAGATCGCCAGTTTGTCCTACTTACGCCAGTTTAGCATCTAAGGGCGCAGTATATGTAATACCCCGATGTGCGAGGTGAAATTACGGGCGCCGCCGAAAACTACGCCGTATATCGGATTGCGCCCGTAGCGTTCACATTGTACCTCACTTGTAATACCAGTGCACATTTGCATGCGCTGGTATTATTCAGTTGAGCGCAAATATCGCTTTTGGGGAAGCAATATTTTTGCGCTCAACTTGTAATCTGGCCCTTAATATATTGTTTTTAAAAAATCTTCAGCTATTCATTGAATTCAAAAAGTTTCATAGAAGTGTGATTTGAGCTATATTTTTAAAGGGACATTAACCCCTTAATGACCGAGGACGTGCAGGGTACGTCCTCAGAAAAAAGGCAGTTAACGCCTGAGGACGTACCCTGCACGTCCTCGGTGTGGAAAGCAGCTGGAAGCGATCCTGCTCGCTTCCAGCTGCTTTCTGGTTATTGCAGTGATGCCTCGATATGGAGGCATCCTGCAATAACTTTTTACGGCCATCCGATGCAGAGAGAGCCACTCTGTGGCCCTCCCTGCACCGGACATCGATGGCCGGTATCGTTGGTGGGTGGGAGCCGGTGTGGGAGGTGGGTGGCGGCCATCGATGGCCCTGGTCATGTGGAGGGGGCGGGATCGTGGGCGGGGAAGTCCGGGGGAGCGCGCGGGCGCGCGCACGTGCACGAGGGGGCAGGAGCGGGCACGTGCATGGGGAGGGAGCGGGTGGGAACCGCTGCACTACAGAAAAAATGTGTCCCAAAACAAAATAAAAGTGGGACCTATAATGTAAAAAAAAACCCTTAGGTGTCATTTAGGTAGTGGGGGTTGGTCTGTGGGGGGGGGGGGGGGAAGCTACACTACAGAAAAAAAAAAAAAACATTTGTTTGTCCAAACTGGGTACTGACAGACAGCTGCCAGTACCCAAGATGGCCCCCAATAAGGCAGAGGGGGAGGCTTAGAGAGCTGTTTTGGGGGGATCAGGGAGGTTGGGGGCTAAGGGGGGATCCTAAACACAGCATATGTAAATATGCTTTTTTTGTTCTTTTTTTAAAAAAAAAACAATTTTTATTTTAGTACTGGCAGACTTTCTGCCAGTACTTAAGATGGCGGGGACAATTGTGGGGTGGGGGAGGGAAGGGAGCTGTTTGGGAGGGATCAGGGGGTGGGATGTGTCAGGTGGGAGGCTGATCTCTACACTAAAGCTAAAATTAACCCTGCAAGCTCCCTACAAACCACCTAATTAACCCCTTCACTGCTAGCCATAATACACGTGTGATGCACAGCAGCATTTAGCGACTTTCTAATTACCAAAAAGCAATGCCAAAGTCATATATGTCTGCTATTTCTGAACAAAGGGCATCCCAGAGAAGCATTTACAACCATTTGTGCCATAATTGCACAAGCTGTTTGTAAATAAATTCAGTGAGAAACTTAAAATTGTGAGAAAATTAACGTTTTTTTAATTTGATCGCATTTGGCGGTGAAATGGTGGCATGAAATATACCAAAATGGGCCTATATCAATACTTGGGGTTGTCTACTACACTACACTAAAGATAAAATTAACCCTAGATGCTCCCTAATTAACCCCTTCACTGCTGGATATAATACACGTATTGTGCGCAGTGGCATTTAGCAGCCTTCTAATTACCAAAAAGCAAAGCCAAAGCCATATATGTATGCTATTTCTGAACAAAGGGGATCCCAGAGAAGCATTTACAACCATTTATGCTATAATTGCATAAGTTGTTTTTAAATAATTTCAGTGAGAAACCTAAAGTTTGTGAATAAATTTGTGAAAAAGTGAACAATTTTTTTTATTTGATCGCATTTGGCGGTGAAATGATGTCATGAAATATACCAAAATGGGCCTAGATCAATACTTTGGGATGTCTTCTAAAAAAAATATATACATGTCAATGGATATTCAGGGATTCCTGAAAGATATTAGTGTTCCAATGTAACTAGCGCTAATTTTGAAAAAAAGTGGTTTGGAAATAGCAAAGTGCTACTTGTATTTATGGCCCTATAACTTGCAAAAAAAGCAAAGAACATGTAAACATTGGGTATTTCTAAACTCAGGACAAAATTTAGAAACTATTTAGCATGGGTGTTTTTTGGTGGTTGTAGATGTGTAACAGATCTTGGGGGTCAAAGTTAGAAAAAGTGTGTTTTTTCATTTTTTCCTCATATTTTATAATGTTTTTTATAGTAAATTATAAGATATGATGAAAATAATGGTATCTTTAGAAAGTCCATTTAATGGTGAGAAAAACGGTATATAATATGTGTGGGTACAGTAAATGAGTAAGAGGAAAATTACAGCTAAACACAAACACTGCAAAAATGTAAAAATAGCCTTGGTCCCAAACGGACAGAAAATGGAAAAGTGCTGCGGTCATTAAGGGGTTAAACAGTTGAAAGGGATAGGAAAGTAAAAATGAAACTTGCATGATTCAGATAGAGCATGTCATTTTAAGACACTTTTAAATTCACTTCTCTTTTCAAATGTGCTTCTTTCTCTTGGTATCCCTTGTTGAAAAAGAATATGCACATATCCTACACTAGTGGGAGCAAGTTGCTGATTGGGGCCTGCACACATTTGTCTCTTGTGATTGGCTGACTATATGAGTTCAGTTAGCAACCAGTAGAGCAAAGCTGTTCCTTCAGCAAAGGATAACAAGAGAATAAAGCAAATTTGATAATAGAAGTAAATTGGAAAGTTATTTAAAATTGTATGTTCTATCTAAATCATGAATGAAAATTTTGGGGTTTCCTATCCCTTTAAGATTGTACCTATTTTGTAATTTACTTTAATTCAGTCCTATTGAGTCCTTCGGCCAAGGACAATTATGGACAGATTATAAACATAAAATAAAAAAGATAGTATGCAAACAAGGCTGTGGGGAAACCCTGTTAGATAGTTCATTTGTTTGCACCCTCTTTTTTCTTGCATGTTTTATATATGTCTCTAATTTTCCTAAGCAGAAGAGTTAGATAAGGGAAAAACCTGGGTTTCAATGCATGTGATAGAAACTAAACCTTTCAATTTATATGTTCAATATTTAAAGAAATAATAATAATAATAAAATATATCCACATACTTACTATTCCCAGGCTAATCTTTGATTTTGATTATGTCTAACATGTATTGACTGTTTAAAGGATTACAAAAGTTTTAAAAACTGAGAATATTAAAAACATATGGCCAGATTACGAGTTTTGCGTTATGAGTGGCTCGGTAATAACTTGCAAGTTATCTCCACCGCTCACCTTTAATAGCGCTGTGGGCAAAATGGCAGCGTTGAGCTCCATATCGCACACAAATACCAGTGCTGCTTTAGGGCGCGATCCGATATAGATCGCAGTTTGCGGCGCAAGCGAGGGAACCGGCGTCGCCCGCAGTTTCAGCTCGCAACTCGAGCTATCCCATATAAGTCGCCGTCAGATGCTAACGTGCCGTAAGTCTGACAAACCAGCGATGTCCAGAAATCTGCGCAAGTACAAATTTCTGGTGTCGCCAGTGACTTGCGGCACGTTATAAACTGCCGGCGCCTATAAAACCTGACTAAAGTCTAAAACACCCGCACTGTCTAACACGCCTCCCTAACAAAGCCCGACAAGTCTAACACGCCTCCCTAACAAAGCCCGACAAGTCTAACACGCCTCCCTAACAAAGCCTGGCACGTCTAACCCTCTATCCGCTATCCCCCCTCACTATCCTAACAATAAAAAAGCTATTAACCCCTAAACCGCCGCTCCCGTACCCCGCCGCAACCTAATAAAGTTATTAACCCCTAAACCGTCGCTCCCGTACCCCGCCGCCAGCTATATTATATCTATAACCCCCTAAAGTGAGCCCCTAACACCGCCGCCATCTATATTAAAATTATTAACCCCTAATTTAATCTACCTACCCCGCCGCCAGCTATATTATCTATATTAACCCTAAGTATATTATAGTTAATATAGGTATTACATTATATATATTAACTATATTAACCCTAATTATATTAGGGTTAATATAGTTAATATAGTTACTATAGTATTTATATTAACTATATTAACTCTATCTAACCCTAACACCCCTAACTAAATTCTTATTAAATTAATCTAATTCATTTATAAACTAAAATATTCCTATTTAAATCTAAATACTTACCTATAAAATAAACCCTAAGATAGCTACAATATAATTAATAATTACATTGTAGATATGTTAGGGTTAATATTTATTTTACAGGTAAATTGTTAATTATTTTAACTAGGTATAATAGCTATTAAATAGTTATTAACTATTTAATATCTACCTAGTTAAAATAATTACCCAATTACCTGTAAAATAAATCCTAACCTAAGTTACAAATACACCTACACTATCAATAAATTAAATAAACTACAAACATCTATCTAAAAATACAATTAAATTAACTAAACTAAATTACAAAAACAAACAAACACTAAATTACAAAAAATAAAAAAGATTACAAGATTTTTAAGCTAATTACACCTATTCTAAGCCCCCTAATAAAATAATAAACCCCCAAAATAAAAAAAATTCCCTGCCCTATTCTAAATTAAAGAAATTTCAAAGCTCTTTACCTTACCAGCCCTTAAAAGGGCCTTTTGTGGGGCATGCCCCAAAGAATTCAGCTCTTTTGCATACAAATACAATACCCCCCCCCCCATTACAACCCACCACCCACATACCCCTATTCTAAAACCACCCAAACCCCCCTTAAAAAAGCCTAACACTACCCCCCTGAAGATCTCCCTACCTTGTCTTCACCACACCGGGCCGAACTCCTGATCCGATCCGGGCGATGTCTTCCTCCAAGCGGAAAAGAAGAATTCTTCCTCCGGCGATGTCTTCCTCCAAGCGGCAAAGAAGAATTCTTCCTCCGGCGACGTCTTCCTCCAAGCGGCAGCAAAGTCTTCATTCTTCCAGCGGCATCTTCAATCTTCTTTCTTCGCTCCGCCGCCGCGGAGCATCCATCCCGGACGACTACTGAACTTGGAATGAGGTACCTTTAAATGACGTCATCCAAGATGGCGTCCGCCGAATTCCGATTGGCTGATAGGATTCTATCAGCCAATCGGAATTAAGTTAGAAAAATCTGATTGGCTGATTGAATCAGCCAATCAGATTCAAGTTCAATCTGATTGGCTGATCCAATCAGCCAATCAGATTGAGCTCGCATTCTATTGGCTGATCGGAACTGCCAATAGAATGCGAGCTCAATCTGATTGGCTGATTGGATCAGCCAATCGGATTGAACTTGAATCTAATTGGCTGATTCAATCAGCCAATCAGATTTTTCTAACTTAATTCCGATTGGCTGATAGAATCCTATCAGCCAATCGGAATTCGGCGGACGCCATCTTGGATGACGTCATTTAAAGGTACCTCATTCCAAGTTCAGTAGTCGTCCGGGATGGATGCTCCGCGGCGGCGGAGCGAAGAAAGAAGATTGAAGATGCCGCCGGAAGAATGAAGACTTTGCTGCCGCTTGGAGGAAGACGTCGCCGGAGGAAGAATTCTTCTTTGCCGCTTGGAGGAAGACATCGCCGGAGGAAGAATTCTTCTTTGCCGCTTGGAGGAAGACATCGCCCGGATCGGATCAGGAGTTCGGCCCGGTGTGGTGAAGACAAGGTAGGGAGATCTTCAGGGGGGTAGTGTTAGGCTTTTTTAAGGGGGGTTTGGGTGGTTTTAGAATAGGGGTATGTGGGTGGTGGGTTGTAATGGAGGGGGGGTATTGTATTTGTATGCAAAAGAGCTGAATTCTTTGGGGCATGCCCCACAAAAGGCCCTTTTAAGGGCTGGTAAGGTAAAGAGCTTTGAAATTTGTTTAATTTAGAATAGGGCAGGGAATTTTTTTTATTTTGGGGGTTTATTATTTTATTAGGGGGCTTAGAATAGGTGTAATTAGCTTAAAAATCTTGTAATCTTTTTTTATTTTTTGTAATTTAGTGTTTGTTTTTTTTTGTAATTTAGTTTAGTTAATTTAATTGTATTTTTAGATAAATGTTTGTAGTTTATTTAATTTATTGATAGTGTAGGTGTATTTGTAACTTAGGTTAGGATTTATTTTACAGGTAATTGGGTAATTATTTTAACTAGGTAGATATTAAAAAGTTAATAACTATTTAATAGCTATTATACCTAGTTAAAATAATTAACAATTTACCTGTAAAATAAATATTAACCCTAACATAGCTACAATGTAATTATTAATTATATTGTAGCTATCTTAGGGTTTATTTTATAGGTAAGTATTTAGATTTAAATAGGAATATTTTAGTTTATAAATGAATTAGATTAATTTAATATGAATTTAGTTAGGGGTGTTAGGGTTAGATAGAGTTAATATAGTTAATATAAATACTATAGTAACTATATTAACTATATTAACCCTAATATAATTAGGGTTAATATAGTTAATATATATAATGTAATACCTATATTAACTATAATATACTTAGGGTTAATATAGATAATATAGCTGGCGGCGGGGTAGGTAGATTAAATAAGGGGTTAATCATTTTAATAGAGATGGCGGCGGTGTAAGGGGCTTACATTAGGGGTTAATAATATTAATATAGCTGGCGGCGGTATAGGGGGATTAGATTAGGGGTTAATAATTTTTATATAGGTGGCGGCGGTGTAAGGGGTCAGATTAGGGGATAGATAAGGTAGATGACAGCGGTGTAAGGGGTTCTAATTAGGGGATAGATAAGGTAGATGACGGTGGTTTTAGGGGCTCACAGTAGGGGGTTAGTTTATGTAGATGGCGGCGGGGTCCGGGAGCGGCGGTTTAGGGGTTAATAACTTTATTAGGGATTTCGGGGGGGGGGATCGCGGTTGACAGGTAGATAGACATTGCGCATGTGTTAGGTGTTAGGTTTATTTTAGCAGATCGCGGTTGACAGGGAGATAGACATTGCGCATGCGTTAGGTGTTAGGTTTATTTTAGCAGATCGCGGTTGACAGGGAGATAGACATTGCGCATGCGTTAGGTGTTAGGTTTATTTTAGCAGCCAGTTTAGGGAGTTACGGGGCTCCAATAGTCAGCGTAAGGCTTCTTACGGCTGCTTTTTGTGGCGAGGTGAAAATGGAGTAAGTTTTCTCCATTTTCGCCACGTAAGTCCTTACGCTGCATATTGGATACCAAACTGCGCGGGTTTGGTATACCTGCCTATGGCCCAAAAAACTACGGGCGACTGCAGAAATATACGCGCGTAACTTCTAGGTTACGCCGTATATAGGATACCAAACCCGCGCAAATATTGGCATCGCCGGCTTTTGCGGGCGACGATTTTTATCGGATGGACGCCTTGAGCTGGTTTTATGTGCTCGTGCACGATTTCCCCATAGACATCAATGGGGAGAGCCGGCTAAAAAAAGCCTAACACTTGCAATGACGGAGCGTAAAGCTCCTAACGCAGCCCCATTTATTCCTATGGGGAAAGAAAATGTATGTTTAAACCTAACACCCCAACATAAACCCTGAGTCTAAACACCCCTAATCTGCTGCCCCCGACATCACCACCACCTACATTACACTTATTAACCCCTAATCTGCTGCCCCGACATTGCCGCCACCTACATTACACTTATTAACCCCTAATCTGCCGCCCCCGACATCGCCACCACCTACATTACACTTATTAACCCCTAATCTGCCGCCCCAAACATCGCCGCCACCTACATTACACTTACTAACCCTTAATCTGCCGTCCCCAATGTCGCCGCCACCACTATACTAAAGTTATTAACCCCTAAATCTCTGGCCTCCCACATCACTAACACTAAATAAATATATTAACCCCTAAACCTAACCCTAAGTCTAACCCTAAAGCCCCCCCCCCCCCAAAAAAAAACCTAGCCTACACTAAACTGCCAATGGCCATTAAACGGGCCTTTTGCTGGGCACTGCCCCAAAGAAGTCAGCTCTTTTACCTGTAAAAATAAATAAATACAAACAACCCAGCAAACGTAAAACCCACCACCCACACACCCAACCCCCCCCCCAAAAAAAACCTACCTAAAACACCTAAGCTCCCCATTGCCCAGAAAAGGGCATTTGGATGGGATTTGCCCTTAAAAGGGCATTTAGCTCTTTTATGTTGCCCAAAGTCCCTAATCTAAAATTAAAACCCACCCAATAAACCCTTAAAAAAACCTAACACTAACCCTTGAAGATCCACTTACAGTTTTTGAAGACCGGACATCCTCATCCAGCCGGGAGAAGTCTTTATCCAAGCCGCAAGAAGTCGTCCTCCAGGCGAGCAGAAGTCTTCATCCAGACGGTATCTTCTATCTTCATCCTTCCGACGCGGAGGGGCTCCATCTTCAAGACATCCGGCACGGAGCATCCTCTTCTTTTTCGATGGCTCTTCAAGAATGAAGTTTCCTTGCATCAGCCAATAGGATTTTTTACCCTTTAATCCTGATTGGCTGATAGAATTTTATCAGCCAATCAGAATTCAAGGGATGCCATCTTGGATGACGTCATTTAAAGGAAACTAAATTCTTGAAGAGCCATCAAAAGAAGAGGATGCTCCGCGCCGGATGTCTTGAATATGGAGCTGCTCTGCATCGGAAGGATGAAGATAGAAGATGCCGTCTGGATGAAGACTTCTGCCCGCCTGGAGGACGACTTCTTGCCGCTTGGATGAAGACTTCTCCCGGCTGGATGAGGATGGATGTCCGGTCTCCAAAAACTGTAAGTGGATCTTCGGGGGTTAGTGTTAGGTTCTTTTAAGGGTTTATTGGGTGGGTTTTAATTTTAGATTAGGGACTTTGGGAAATGTAAAATAGATAATTGCCCTTTTAAGGGCAATGCCCATCCAAATGCCCTTTTCAGAGTTTTTTAGGTAGTTTTTTTTTTGGGGGGGTGGTTGTGTGGGTGGTGGGTTTTACTGTTGGGGGGTTGTTGTTTTTTTTTCTTTTACAGGTAAAAGAGTTGATTTCTTTGGGGCAATGCCCCACAAAAGGCCATTTTAAGGGTCATTGGCAGTTTAGTGTAGGCTAGGTTTTTTTTTATTTTGGGGGCTTTTTTATTTTGATAGGGCTATTAGATTAGGTGTAATTAGTTTAAATATTTGATCATTTCTTTATTTTATTTTGTGTAATTTAGTTTTTATTATTTATTGTAATTTAGATAAATGTATTTTGTTAAAAAAAATTTTTAAATATTTTTTATTGAGGTTATAAAATGTACATGCAAAACAAGGTTATTGTCAGGGTTTTTTCCCTGTTGTTTGCCATGTGCTGCTGGCAGCCATTTTACTCACCTCTCTTCCTGACTATGGTGCATTGTGAGGATGCTGCTCATTTCCTACACTTCCTTTTATGGCCAGACTGGTGTGCATCATCCATGTGAGACAGGATGCAGTCTCAGAAATGTGATGTGTTATTTAAAGGGCCTCTGTTCAGTACGCTTTGCATTGTCTCAGACCTGTTTGTGAGAGTTCCTGTGTATTACCTGGCTGCCTGACATCCTTCCTGGTTCCTGATCCCTGGCTTGTTCCTGACTCTGCTGTTTTCCTTGTTCCTGATTCCGGCTCGTCTGACTATTCGCTTTGGCTCCTGACTCGGCTCGTCTGACTACCAGCTCTGGTTTTGACTCCTGGCTTGTTATTTGACTTGTGGACTTTTTATTATTTTTTGCTATGAATAAAGGTGTGATTATTTTTGCACTTCTCGTCTCAGTCTGATTCCTGGCACCCTGACATTACGCAAAGGCCATGAATCCTGATGGTGCTAATAATCCACCTTTACCTGCCATCATTTCCAGGATGGATGAACAGGATCACCGCTTGGATCAATTTGCACTAGCCCTGCAAACCCTGCTGACTCACACTGCACATTTGGACCAAAGTGTCCCGCAAGTTATGGCTGCTCCTGTTTCCGCTGCTGCACCTATGCCTACCAGGAGCATGTCTGGTTCTGCACCTCTACCTCAGCGATATGGAGGCGATCCTATTCAGTGCAGAGGGTTTTTGAACTAGGTGGGCATTTACTTTGAGATGTTACCTCAGGCGTTTCCCTCTGACAGAGCTAAGGTGGGATTTCTCATCTCGTTACTTTCTGACACAGCTCTTGCCTGGGCTAATCCCTTGTGGGAGACTAATAAACCTGTGATTTCAATTACCCTGAATTTGTGGCCTCCTTTCGAAGGGTATTTGATGTTCCAGCTCGCTCCTCCTCTGCTGCTAAACGACTCATGTCCATTCAGCAAGGTACAAGATCTGTTGCTTAGTATGCTATTGAGTTCCGTACGCTTGCCGCAGAGGTAGGTTGGAACAATGAAGCCCTTGTTGCCGCCTTCTTTCATGGGCTCTCTGATGCGATTAAAGACGAAGTTGCTGCCAGAGATTTACCAGAGGATCTCGAGGCATTGGTGTCTTTTTTTATCCTAATTGACATCAGACTCAGAGAGAGGCCCTCTTTCAAGGAGCACTTGCGGAAGCCTCCTGTTCCGTTGTCTCCTACGTGTTCGTTCCCACCCATGCCTCCCTCTCCTCCCATGCCTTCTGGTCCCGAGTCACCAGGTACTGCTGAGCCAATGCAGTTGGGATTCACGCGTCTCTCCGTGGCAGAGAGGGCCTTTAGGAGGAGGGAGGGGCTCTGCCTCTATTGTGTAATGCTATTTACTGAATCTATTTTTACAGAGTTAAGGCATTAGGCGTTAATCTAATTTCTTATGTATTTGTAGCCTGCTTATGATCCTTATACAACCTTATATATAAGTGTCAGTAAATAGGCAGTTAGTATGTTAACCCTTGATAACATGTAAGTGTAGGTCATATATTCACATAGCCCCAAGCACCACAAAGGGTTAATAGAATAACAATTGTTATGAACACTGGTTAAGGATACAGGTAGGAAACCACATGAATAGAAATCAGGCTACTGGTATGTGGATTACTATAAAGGCTGTTAGAATAATACAAATTACACATTGTAAGTTGTTACTTTAGACTTGTAGCAAAATAACTTACATTTGTCACGCAATATTGCATATAGTGTAGTTACCGGTGCTGGGATCCCAGATAGAGCAGGCTCTGCTCAGAGGAGACACACTGTTATGGACACGCTGTTATGGACACGCTGTTATGGACACGCTATTATGGCGGCTGATGCAGTCTGCAGGTCTGGTTGTGATCCAGGCTGTGAGAAAGGTGTGTCAGAGAAAGGCAAAGCTGCACACAGCTGATTGCAGCTACTGAGTAAATGAAAATCCAGAATGCTCAGAAAATGAGCAGGCAAGTCTTGTACTTCAGTTAATACAAATGAGTAGGCTTTAGGTGCTGTATTCCAGAGAAGTGAACACATGCCACAATAACAAGCAACTAAAAGTTATCAGAGGTGTGGTTAAATAGGCAGAGTGAGAAAAAGGTGCATGCCTCTAATTAAAGGGACAGTAGCATGACAGTACCCCCCTCACAAGGAACGCCAAAGGTGTTCAGTTCACGGAGGTGGCCTGTCCGGATTGTGATGATGGAATAGAGATACCAGACGGTTGGCACGAAGATTAGTCAAGGGCTCCCACGAATCCACGTCGTCGTGAGTCCAGAACTTCAGAAATCTCATATTCCGGATAATTCGAGAGATCAACTCGTGGGACCTGCAAAGGCTTATGGAATATAAACAAAGTAAGCGGTGCTTACCCCCAGGCAGTGTAAAAGGCGGCTTTCTTCAACGATCCATCCAGCGCGTCTTCAGCGTGTGCACTATTAACATTCCTACGGATGCAGATAGGAGCCAGATCCAGGCGTCTCGGTCCGATGACGTCAGTAAACTTCAAGCTGTACAGAAAAGAAGCCGGCTAACCATCCGCCAATAAATCCAGTGAGAAATTGCAGGCAAGATGCAAAAAGGGGTTTATTTCACAGGTACAAACAGTGCTAAAAATCAAATGGGCATGCAGAAAAAAGGCACCAAACGGAGCAGGTCCGGATGGTTACAGAACAGTAACAAACATACGCGTTTCGTGAGGGACTGCCTCACTTGCTCACTGCTTAAACTGAATACAGGTCTGTAAGTCTACATAGAGGGGTATCAAGGTTAATTGAGCACCTGTATAACATTAAATACTTAATCCAATTTTTAACCCCTCATATATATACAGGCTGCAACAAACAGTATTAATACAGGAATACAATACCATTAAGATACATTGCAATGAAAATGCATTTATAAAATTTGCAGTTTGAATATCATATATATATATATAAATTCTATGCCATTAAAAACACACTATATGTATAAGAAGGGAAAATACCCCTACCATAAATACAAAATGCTAAAATAGTAAAGAATTAATGTGCAACATATAGACTCATCATTTAAAGAAGCAGGATGAAGTGCATTACACAAACAAATTAACATCTGACTCAATAATTAAGCCAAAATGGTATCCTAGAATTCACATTAAAGATCCACCTGACCTCTTTTTTGCTTAGCTGATACTCCCTGTCCCCCCCTCTTTTTGATAAGGGGACATGATCAACTGCTTGGAAAAAAGCTAGGGAGGAATATCCCTGGTGTTCAAATTTGTGTGAGGCCACTGAGGTAAATACATCTGGGTCATTTATATCTCTGATATGCTCCAATACCCTATCTCTCAACCTTCTTTTTGTTTTACCGAGGTATTGAATCTGGCAGCCTTTACATGTCATAAGGTACACTATATGTGTTGAGTTACAGTTAAGATTATATCTAATCGTATATTGTTTCCCTGTGCTATGTGATTGAAAAATGTTCCCTTCTGTGATATGATCACAGGTTATGCACCTAGTGCCTCTACATTTAAAACAGCCAAATCTGGTTGGTAGCCAAGTACCTTTTCTAATTTCTGGCAAAGGCTTACCCCGGATTTGATGGTATGGCTTTAGTAAGGAGACGTGGAAAGTCGGGTGTATACGCATAGTTGATGGGAGGCTGAGAGTCACAGCATTTTTATTCACTATTTTGCTGATTGAATAAGGACCTATATATAGAGAGGTGAGTTTCTTTGATGGGACATGAAGGTTCAAATGCTTTGTTGACAACCAAACCTTATCACCTATGTTGTAGGTGGGTGGTTCACGTCTCCTGAGATCATAATAAAACTTTTGGGTTGCTTGGGCTTCTTGAATGTTATACTTCATGACCTCATGGATCTTGGCGAGATCCCTCACCAGTTGTTCAGTAGTTAGGGTATTGGTGGTAGATTCCGTAAGAGGGTGAAAAGTAGGGTTGTATCCGTAGTTCGCATAAAAAGGTGAGTATTTAGTAGAGGAGTTGACAGAATTGTTATAAGCAAATTCTTCATAAGGTAGGTAATCTGCCCATTTATCCTGTTGTTCATTACAATGAGAGCGTAGGTATTGTTCCAACCATTGGTTGGCTCTCTCAGTTTGTCCATTGGACTGAGGATGGAAGGCAGAACTGAGTCTTGGGTTAATGTGTAGTTGGCTACAGAGCTCCTTCCAGAATCTGGAGGTAAATTGGCTTCCTCTATCTGATGTTATGGTATCAGGTAATCCATGAAGTTTTACTACGTTAGCAAGGAATAGGCGAGCAGTGATGGAAGCAGTTGGAAGTCTTTCTGTAGGGATAAAATGAGCCATCTTTGTGAATAGATCCACGATAACTAGTATGGTTGTATATCCTGAAGAGGATGGTAATTCAACGATATAATCCATAGCTATATCACTCCATGGTCTAGTTGCTATTGGTAGGGAGAGTAGCAACCCATAAGGTTTTTTGTGTTGCGGCTTAGTTTGTATACAGATAGGACAAGTTTTTAAGTAATTACTAATGGTGTGAGTCATGTTTGGCCACCAAAAGTTACGCTGTAATAATTCTAAGGTTTTCTTCTCACCCGGATGGTTTGTGAGAACCGAATCATGAACATAAGATAGTACTTCATTTTGAAGTTGTGGAGGTATGTACAACATCTGGTTATGGTAATACAATCTATCTGGATGTATTGTTAGTTTATCGAGAGGTTTTTCCTTATCTTGATTTTGTGCTACACAAACTTGTTGTTGGAAAGATATGTTCATAGCAATTATATGAGTATTTGGTATAACAGAACCTGGTGTAGTATTTTTAGTTGGTTGAGGTGGTAACCTAGAGAGTGCATCAGGTTTTCCATTATGAGATCCGGGTCTATGCATTATAAGATAGTGGAACCTAGAGAAATAGAGGCTCCAGCGAACCTGACGTGCGGATAAGGTACGAGTGGTTTGTAGGTACTCCAAGTTTTTGTGATCGGTGTATATTATGATTGGTTTTTCTGTACCCTCTAGGAGATGCCTCCAATGTTCCAATGAAACTTTGATTGCCAATAGCTCCTTCTCACCTATTGGATAATGAAGTTCTGAGGAGGACATCGTCTTTGAATAATAAGCGATAGGATGCATAGGATGTTCCAAAGATTCCCCTTGCATCCACTTCTAGAATGAAATGTAGATTATGGTCCGGAAAGCAGAGGATAGGAGCAGTGGTGAACTTAAGTTTTAGGAGGTCAAATGAGTGTTGTGTCTGGGGAGTCCACTGGAATTTTGTAGCTGTACTGGTCAATCTGGTTAGTGGTTTTACTATTCCAGAAAAACCCTGTATAAATTTCCTATAATAATTAGAAAAACTAAGGAATTTTTGCACTTGTTTCCTTGAGTTGGGAACAGGACAGTTAGTGATTGCTGTGATCTTATTATCTTCCATTTGTATGCCCTGGGGACTGATGCTATAACCAAGAAATGATAACTGAGTGGTATGAAATATACATTTTACCGGTTTTGCGAATAGGTGATGCTTCCTGAGCCTATCCAGCACTATTTGTACATGTTGTATGTGTTGTTCTAGTGTCTCTGAGTATATCAGTATGTCATCTAGGTAAATAATAATGAATACATCCAATAGATCATGAAATACGTCATTCACAAAAAACTGGAATGTGGCGGGGGCATTACACAGCCCAAACGGCATCACCCTATATTCATATAGGCCGTATCGTGTGCGAAAGGCGGTGAGCCACTCATCACCACTTCTGATCCTCACTAAATTATAGGCGCCCATTAGGTCTAATTTAGTGTATATCTTGGCTGAGGAGAGTCTTTGTATTAATTCCGGTATCAGCGGTAGCGGATACCTGTTCTTTTTTGTAACCTTGTTTAGTGCTCGGTAATCAATAATAGGGCGTAATGAGTTGTCTTTATTACGGACAAAAAATATTCCGGCACCCGCAGGGGAAGTGGATGGTGTTATGAATCCTTTCCTAACATTCTCATCTATATATTCCTTGAGGTGTTGTAACTCAGGCTGTGATAAGGGGTATACACGACCTACTGGTATCGGTGATCCAGGAAGCAATTCAATGGGACAGTCGTATGTCCTATGTGGAGGCAGAGTTTCTGCCTCCTTTTTACTGAATACGTTGGTGTATTCTAGGTATTGTGTGGGAATTGTGTCATTAGTGGTGGAAGCAAGAATGTGACTGATGTAACAATTATCCTTGCAATAGTCTGAATCTAGTGTGATAGTGAGCGCGTCCCAGTTAATAACTGGATTGTGGAGTTTAAGCCATGACAGACCTAATACTACAGGGAATAATGGTGAACAGGTAACATCAAATACTATATGTTCTGTATGGCCCTACTTTGTAATGAGTAGTAATGGTGTGGTTTGATGTGTGATGGGACCATTTGAGGAAGAAGTACCATTAAATACATGCAAAACAATTGGATATTGCTTTTTAACAGTGGGTATTTTATTTACAGTGATGAGTGATTTGTCTATGAATACACCTGAGGCGCCAGAGTCCACTATTGCTGTGACTTCAGTCTGATGGTGTCTCCACTGTAAAGTAATAAGATGACAATAATGGGTAATAGAGAGGTTACAAACAGTATCATAATGAATGTCTTTTTTGTTACCTTTCTTAGTCCTTGCCAGGGTAGGGCAGTCCTTAACCCCATGTCCCTTGGTTCCACAATATAAGCATAAATTCAAGAGTCGTCTCCTTGCCTTTTCTTCAGGTTTGAGGGGGCCCCTAGCCAACCCCACTTCCATAGGTTCAGTTGTTGATGTTGATGGATATGAGGGGGTGTTGTTGTAAGGTTTGTTTTTAATTGGTTCTAAAGTGCCTCTCTCTTTTTTTCTTTCTCTTAACCTCCTGTCAATATTAATACTTAGTAACATCAATTCATCTAAAGTGTCAGGAATCTCTACTCTAGCAAGCTCATCTTTGACGGCCTCAGACAGGCCAATTCCGTACTGGTTTTTTAGGGCAATGTTATTCCTTTCACTGTCTCTAGCCCATCTTTTAAAATCAGCTATATAGTCCTCTACTGGCCATCTAAGCTGTTTCAGAGATCTCATGTTGTTTTCTGCTGTTAACTGCTTAAGTGGGTCATCATATAACAATGCCATAGCTCTAAAAAATGAGTCTAAGGAATTAAGTATGGGGTCATTATTTTCATAAAATGAATTTGCCCATGACCTTGGTTCTGCACGGAGATAAGATATTACAGTAAAGACCTTTTGTTTTTCTGTGGCAAAAGTTTTTGACTTAAAGGGACACTGTACTCAAAAAAATTCTTTTGTAATTCACATAGAGCATGCATTTTTAAGCAACTTTCTAATTTACTCCTATTATCAAATTTTCTTCATTCTCTTGGTATGTTTATTTGAAAAGCAAGAATGTGAGTTTAGATGCCGGCCCATTTTTGGTGAACAACCTGGGTTGTCCTTGCTGATTGGTCAGCACCAATAAACAAGTGCTGTCCATGGTCCTGAAGCAAACATTTGCTGGCTCCTTAGCTGAGATGGCTTCTTTTTCAAATAAAGATAGCAAGAGAACAAATTAAAATTGATAATAGAAGTAAATTAGAAAGTTGCTTAAAATTGCATGCTCTATCTGAATCATGAAAGAAAAAAATTGGGTTCAGTGTCCCTTTAAGGTCAAACATCAAATTACATGAGTTGTAAAAATCTCTGAAAAGGTATCTATCCCCATAGTATTTCTCAGGAGGGCTAACATTAGGTTCATTAGTAGCTCCAGTTAACTGAACTTTTTGTGTTGCTGTGTATTTAATTACACCCCTTAATGTTTCATTTTGAATTTGTAATTCCCTTAGTCCCTGTGCTAATTGTTCTACCCTTTGGTTTAGGTTATGCACATGTGAGGACAGCTCTGTAGGATCCATTTTTTAGGCTTGTTATTTTGTAATGCTGTTTACTGAATCTATTTTTACAGAGTTAAGGAATTAGGGGTTAATCTCATTTCTTATGTATTTGTAGCCTGCTTATGATCCTTATACAACCTTATATATGTGTCAGTAAATATGCAGTTAGTATGTTAACCCTTGATAACATGTGAGAGCAGGTCATATATTCACATAGCCCCAAGCACCACAAAGGGTTAATAGAATAACAATTGTTATCAACACTGGTTAAGGATACAGGTAGGAAACCACAGGAATAGAAATCAGGCTACTGGTATGTGGATTACTATAAAGGCTGTTAGAATAATACAAATTACACGTTGTAAATTGTTACTTTAGACTTGTAGCAAAATAACTTACATTTGTCACGCAATATTGCATATAGTGTAGTTACCGGTGCTGGGATCCCAGATAGAGCAGGCTCTGCTCAGAGGAGACACGCTGTTATGGACACGCTGTTATGGCGGCTGATGCAGTCTGCAGGTCTGGTTGTGCTCCAGGCTGTGAGAAAGGTGTGTCAGAGAAAGGCAGAGCTGCACACAGCTGATTGCAGCTACTGAGTAAATGAAAATCCAGAATGCTCAGAAAATGAGCAGGCAAGTCTTGTACTTCAGTTAATACAAATGAGTAGGCTTTAGGTGCTGTATTCCAGAGAAGTGAACACATGCCACAATAACAAGCAACTAAAAGTTATCAGAGGTGTGGTTAAATAGGCAGAGTGAGAAAAAGGTGCATGCCTCTAATTAAAGGGACAGTAGCATGACAATTGTGGGTTACAGAGCCACCTTTTGAAGTCTTGTCCTACACGGCCGGGAAACGCTCACACCTAAGGTCCTGTCAGGGGCAGACCTTGGGTGGTTTATCCTCGTCCTGGAACCGCTTAAGGAGAAACCTTTTGTCACAGTTGTCCTTTCCTGGGTGGACTCCTCCATAGTCACTCATGCTCTTGTTGACTCCGGTGCTGCGGGCTATTTCATTGACAGTGCTTTTGTATCAAAGCACTCCATTCCTGTTTTGCCTCGGTCCGTTCTGCTTGCTATTGAGGCCATTGATGGCAGGCCCCTTCAGCCCACACTCGTTACTCATGAAACTGCTCCGTTGTCCATGGCTGTTGGGGCTCTCCATTTTGAAACCCTCCAGTTCCAGGTGATAAACTCTCCGCATTTTCCGGTAGTTCTGGGTTTTCCCTAGCTCCAAAAGCACAATCCCAGTCTCGACTGGCGCAGGTCCGAAATTTTGTCGTGGTCCCCGCAATGTATTTCCACTTGTCTTCGGAAACCAGTTAAAGTCTTGTGCACTTCTTCGGTATCTCAATTGCCAGAGGAGTACCGAGAGTTCCTAGACGTGTTTGACAAGGTGCATGCCAGTAAGTTGCCTCCTCACCGGTTTTACGATTGTGCCATAGACCTGCAACCCAGAGCCATTCCTCCTCTGGGCCGGGTGTACCCTCTGTCTGTTGCAGAGAATTGTGCTATGGAGGAGTATGTTGCCGATGCTCTGTCGTGGGGGATCATCCGCAAATCCTGCTCTCCTGCAAGGGCTGGCTTCTTCTTTGTGAAGAAAAAGGGTGGCGAGTTAAGACCATGCATCGATTATAGGGGTCTTAATCATCTTACCATTAAGAATGCTTACCCTATTCTGCTCATTACAGAACTCTTTGACCGCCTCAAGGGAGCTACGGTCTTTACTAAACTTGATTTGTGAGAAGCGTACAATCTTGTTAGGATTAAGGAGGGTCACGAATGGAAAACAGCATTTAACACCAGGAGCGGGCATTATGAGTATCTTGTAATGCCCTTTGGCCTATGTAATGCTCCTGCTGTTTTTCAGGAATTTATTAATGATGTCCTACCAGATATGTTGCAACAGTGTGTTGTGGTGTACTTAGACGACATCCTCATACACTCACCCACACTTGAGGCTCATCGTTCTGATGTTACACAGGTTCTTCAGAGACTCGGTGAGAACGGCCTGTTTTGTAAACTCGAGAAATGTGAGTTCCATCAGACTCAAGTAACCTTCCTAGGTTATGTTATCTCCGTTGCAGGATTCTCCATGGATCCTGACAAGTTATCTGCAGTTCTGCAGTGGCCTCGCCCAGTTGGTCTTCGGTCTATTCAACGTTTTTTGGGGTTCGCCAATTACTATAGAAAGTTTATTAAAAACTTTTCTTCCTTGGTCAAACCTATAACAGACATGACCCGTAAAGAAAATGATCCACTCCATTGGTCACCTACTGCCATTAAGGCCTGTAATAGTCTTAAGACTGCCTTTGCTGCCGCTCCAGTTGTGGCTCATCCTAACCCTGTCCTGCCTTTCGTTCTTGAGGTGGATGCGTCTGAGACTGGAGTAGGTGCCCTCTTGTCTAAATGTCCTATGCCTGACGGTTCTTTGTATCCGTGTGGTTTCTTCTCTAAGAAATTGTCTCCAGCAGAGTGCAATTATGAAATTGTCGACAGGGAATTACTGACCATATTTTGGCTACCATACGTACTAATTTGACTTCTCCCTTGGGGGAGGAGATCCTGGCTGCACAAACCAGTGCACCTCCTGAGAAACCTAGTGGTAAGTGTTTTGTTCCTGAGAATATTCAAACTAAACTTTTTCACACTTACCACTATCCTAAAGCCGCAGGTCACCCAGGCAAGAGCCAAATGATTTGGTCTGTCACTCGACAATTCTGGTGGCCAGGTCTTCGTTCTGATATTGCTGCATATGTTGCCTCCTGCTCAGTTTGTGCACAGAATAAGACTCCTCAACCTCTTCCTGTGGGTCTTCTTCAAGCTATTGCTAATGGTGAGCGTCCTTGGACACATCTTTCCATGGACTTCATTGTCGAGCTCCCTGTTTCCAATGGCTATACTATTATCCTTATGGTGGTTGACCGTTTTTCTAAAATGTCACATTGCATATCCTTGATGAAGCTGCCTACTGCTTAAGAGCTTGCTTTGATTTTTGCCCGGAAAATCTTCCGTTTACATGGGTTACCCAGTTTGTCTCCAGATTTTGGCATTCCTTTTGATCTCAAATGGGGATCCAGCTTTCCTTCTCCTCGGCATATCACCCTCAATCCAATGGGGCTGTGGAACGGTCTAATCAAGCTCTGGAACAGTTCCTCCGTTGCTATGTCTCAGATCACCACAATAGTTGGTCTGAACTGTTACCTTGGGCAGAGTTTGCTTGTAATAGTGCTATTAATGCTTCCTCCAAGTTATCCCCGTTCATGGCTAATTATGGGTTTCAACCATCCTTGTTGCCCGATTCATTCATGTCTCAGGGTATTCCGGCTTTGGAGGAGCATCTCCGGCAACTCCGTTCCACGTGGGTGCAGATTCAGGATTGCCTTCATCGTTCTATGCAGCGCCAAAAGTTCCATGGCTGATCGTAGGCGTCTGCCCGCGCCTTCCTACCAGGTTGGTGAGAGAGTTTGGCTGTCCTACCGCAACTTGAACCTTCGTGTGCCTTCCAATAAATTGGCTCCCCGTTATGTTGGTCCTTTTTGAATACTCCGACGGGTTAATCTTGTGGCCTATGATCTTGACCTTCCTCCTGCTATGCGCATCTCCAATGTTTTTCATGTCTCCCTCTTGAAACTATTGGTTTGTAATCGGTTTACCACTGTGTTGCCTCGTCCCCGTCCTATCTTTGTTGACAACCATGAAGAGTATGGTATTGGTTCACTGGAGGGGCTACGGTCCAGAGAAGCGTTCATGGGTTCCCTCCTCTGATTTTCATGCTCTCGCCCTCCTCCGTGCCTTCCATGCCCATTTCCCCAATAAGCCTTTTGTCCTCCCGCGGGGGAGGGGTCGTTGAGGGGAGGGTACTGTCAGGGTTTTTTCCCTGTTGTTTGCCATGTGCTGCTGGCAGCCATTTTACTCACCTCTCTTCCTGATATGGTGGATTGTAGGGGATGCTGCTCATTTCCTACACTTAGTTTTATGGCCAGACTAGTGTGCATCATCCATGTGAGACAGGATACAGTCTCAGAATTGTGATGTCATTACTTGTTATTTAAAGGGCCTCTGTTCAGTATGCTTTGCCTTTGCGTTGTCTCAGACCTGTTTGTGAGAGTTCCTGTGTAATACCTGGCTGCCTGACGTCCTTCCTGGTTCCTGATCCCTGGCTTGTTCCTGACTCTGCTGTTTTCCTTGTTCCTGATTCCGGCTCATCTGACTATTCGCTTTGGCACCTGACTCAGCTCGTCTGACTACGAGCTCTGGTTTTGACTCCTGGCTTGTTATTTGATTTGTGGACTTTTTATTATTTTTTGCTATGAATAAAAGTGTGATTATTTTTGCACTTCTCATCTAAGTCTGATTCCTGGCACCCTGACACTCAGTTATATTACTTACAAATTCAATGCTGGCAATTTTATACAGGTCTCTCTAATATATTAAAGCTGCAACATATATTAAAAGTAAGACCTTACTTGGAAAATTAGTATAAAATCTCAGTAAGACATAACAACAGTTAATAACACTTTTAAGTAAATAGCATACCATATTAAAATCAAACCTCTTATTTATCTAATTTTCAAATATGATCAAGTTTCCCCTTTAACACATAATAGAGCCACTCATAAATCTTCACCCTCATATAATAAGTTAGGGTCATCTTTGCGCCCTTAAAATGGTACCTTTGTCATGGGGAGGATTTAGGGGGGATATAGAGACAATAAAATAGAGTTTCTATAAGATGCAATTTCTTATGCTTAACTAATAAGCCAATGGGAGTATGGGGGGAGCAAAAGGAAGGGGAAAGGTGAGATGAGGTGACAAAGTCGGCACAGACCCAGGAGGTTAAGGTTAGGGGTACAAAGAGAAAGATAATATTTTAATGCTTTAATGCTGGGCTGGTGAAGAAATGATACAGGGCTAACTGTGATATCTCCCCTCAGGGTTTACTGTCACCACTGGACGGAGCCGGAAAAGGGATATGGGATATGACCAACTCTCTTTCGAGAGTGGGAAAGGATGAGGGGAGAGATCTTTAACCTTCCATGCCTTAGTCTTCTATACTCGGGTAATGTTTGAGGCGGACCTTACATATCTAAATCATAAAGTGAGATCGGAGTCCTGTGCAAATATAATAGTAATAACAGTGCTCTTTATCTTTTGGAGGTCCAACTATTAATTTTTAGCTCACATACATCCTGCTCTCTCGGCCACTGACAGCACGACAGTATACTACTCAACTATTCCCCATAAAGGTAGAGGCATATGTTTATAAAAAATATTATTGGAGAACATCCTATCTATCTCACACCAAACAGCCACCGTATCCAGTATGTGACACTATCTATCTAACAGGTTCTGTCTTTGTGATAGCTTAACCCTGTATTTATATACTGCCTGGAAGGTGAACCTACAATCCTACCAATGGCTTTGCACAGTCTATAGACATGTAATGATTTAGGAGTAGGTCAAGGTTATACATGATTTCTAACTGGACTAATAACTAGAGTAATAACTATCCAGAATTCCATCTATATACGATATCAGATAAGCTAGTATCATAAGCATAAGCACCTAGCCTCTAATTACTCAAATAGAGAAACAAAAGACCTTGTCAGATGCCAGTAATATACTAAGAAAAGGCTACTTATCTAAAGTATACGTAGGTTATGTAACATAACAGGCTTATTAAAGTGTACTCAAACTTAGCCAGGAATAGAAACTTGGTGTACCTCTTTTAAACTACCTGCATAAAGGATAGGATATGGATATAAAATGATTTAAAAAGTCCATCAAAGCCAATGACATCAGAACTGCTGCTATTTGACACTGGAAGGTAATTTTCAACTGAACCTGACCTTTAGCTATAAGATTGTATAAGCAACACAGAACAGGTAATATTAATCAAGCTATAGGAACATCTTGTAAGTCTAAATATAAAAATAGCTCCTAGCTGCAATCGTATATAGATATGCTGTGAAATACATATATAGATAATTTCTGCTTATTGCTGACACCATAACTCGGAGCAATAGTCTCCTTTGTTCATTATCTTCAATATAGGGGTAAAATACACTGAGAAGCATCCTAATCTATATAACTTAAACATCAAAATGTACTATTATGTATATTAGTTTAGAATTAGTAGAGGCATTTGCAGGATAGCCAGCATATAATTTATAGCGCTAACCAGCTTTGGTAGGTTATGCCAAGTGAAATAGAGTAGCTACTGTACTTGTACTAGTTATATGCGGTTAGGGCTATCCTGTAATATCAAGTAATCTTAAAATAAAATATGCTGAAGAAAACACATCATACCTACATACAATCATCAAATAAGATTGGATGGCATAACAATTACCATAGTTGAGTAGCTCCAGCTCCACTGATATATTTATAAATAGCATTTGGCCTCTATATATACTCATTAGAAGATCTGCATATAATACAAAGTTAGACAATGGAACTGGTATATGTTTATACCTCTAGAAAAGGACCAAACTGTAGGCATAATATACTCTAGTAGGTCTTAACAGCATGTACAAAAGACCTGCAAGTAAATATAAAACAGAAAACACCTTCCTATAATCTAGTATAATTGACATTATGCATAATAATAGCAGCAACATCTACAAAATCACTTCTATGGGATATACTGTAAAAGCAAGTCCCTGGGCTAAAATAAAACATAGCCTAGTTCTTTTAGATAGTAAACAAACACAGTATAATTACAATTAACGTTTTCTCAGTGCAAATTGCATAAACTTGTAACTTAGACCTACATGGTAGAAAAACGAGCAGTTTAAACATGAGAGGGTAAAACACATAAACATATAACTTATCTCGTGTTAACTGAATATTGGGCTCTTTAACTTATGTCTCTGATCAGAGCTAAGTAGCTCCTCACCAAGCTTTTATCTTTTAGCCCACTCCACACCTTAGTAGACTGGGTCTCTCAGTTGTAATATGCTTCTCTTTGGGGTCCGTTAAATTAGTCACTGGTGTTGACAAGAGAGATCTAGTTGGCCTGCGGTAGTAATGTTCTGAAACTCTGAGTCCCCTGTGAAATATGTTTGCTCCGTTATAGAATCTGAGACAAGGGAATAGGGCTATCTTGCTATTGCAAGCGTTTTCAAGTATGTATGGATCCCTCTCCAGGGTGCGCGAAGTGTCCTGCAGAAGGTCTTTCGGTAATTCTAGCATCACCACCGGCATAAAACCGCTGTGGCAGTCAAATGGCGGAACATGAAACACACCGGGGATCTGAAGACACATTTCTAGTGATCTTAGGTCCCGTTTCTGTAAGGACTCTTCCATTAAACAGGGCGTATCTTTGATTGTAGGGTTATGAATGTCCGTGTTCCTAACTAGCCAATAATCACCAGTACTTGTTGTTCCTTCTCCCTTCATAGGACACGCAATTGGTTTTCTGCTTGGCGTCGTCTCTGCTATAATGCTTAGCAGTTGTAGTTCCATATGCTGAAGAGAAGTCTCTAGAATACATAGAACCCCTAGGTTTAGGGGTAATAACTTTAGTATAGTGGCGGCAGCAGATTAGGGGTTAATATTTAACTAGTGTTTACGATGCGGGAGTGTGGCGGTTTAGGGGTTAATATGTTTATTATAGTGGCGGCGATGTCCGGAGCGGCAGATTAGGGGTTAATAATTTTATTTTAGTGTTTGTGATGCGGGAGGGCCTCGGTTTAGGGGTTAATAGGTAGTTTATGGGTGTAAGTGTACTTTGTAACACTTTAGTTATGAATTTTATGCTACAGCTTTGTAACGTAAAACCCATAACTACTGACTTTCAGTTTACGGTACAGATCTTGTAGTTATGGGCTGTACCGCTCACTTTTTGGCCGGACAGGCAAACTCGTAATACCGGCGCTGTGGAAGTCCCATTGAAAAAGGACTATTCTTTTACAAAGATATGATGAGTCCACGGATTTCATCCTTACTTGTGGGATATTAACCTCCTGCTAACAGGAAGTGGCAAAGAGCACCACAGCAGAGCTGTATATATAGCCCCTCCCCTTCCCCTCCACCCCCAGTCATTCTCTTTGCCTGTGTTATACTAGGAAGACATGGTAAAGTGAGGTGTTAGTTTTAGTTTCTTCAATCAAGAAGTTTTTTATTTTAAATGGTACCGGTGCATACTATTTTCCTCAGGGGGATATGGAAGAAGATTTCTGCCCTGAGGTTTGATGATCTTAGCATTTGTAACTAAGATCCACGCTGGTTCCCACAAGACTTCTGAAGGTAACCATGAGACATCTTCAGGGTGGAGACCGGTTTCATGCTACAAGCAGCATTAAGGTATGTGCAGCCTTTTTTTCTGAGGAGACTTGGTGTATCAGAACTGGCTGGCATTATTTCCCTGTATGGGAATGGGGTAAGCAGTAAAACCTATTTTAATAAGAGGGGTGTTACTGGAGTCCCTATTTTATATTTATCATTAGTTGATATTTGGGCATTATGTGACATGGGAGACAATATAAAAACAATGTTTAATGTTTTTTATTTTTGGCACTTAAAACTTATTGGTTTTATGCTTGAGGGTTATATTGTGTGTGTATTTTTACTTTAGTGCAAAACTGCATTTCCATGCGGTGTTGTTTGGGCCTACTCTGACTTTTGACCTTAAGCAGTAAGCTACGGATACCTCTCTTTCTTTTTGGCTGAGAAGTATCATCCACCTGGCATATGAGACTGCTGGACAGCAGCCTCCTGAAAGAATTACGGCTCATTCTACTAGGGCTGTGGCTTCCACATGGGCTTTTAAAAACTATGCATCTGTGGAACAGATTTATAAGGCTGCGACTTGGTCGTCCCTTCACACTTTTTCCAAATTTTCCAAATTTGATACTTTTGCTTCTTCAGAGGCTATCTTTGGGAGAAAGGTTCTTCAAGCAGTGGTGCCTTCCGTTTAGGTTCCTGTCTTGTCCCTCCCTTTCATCCGTGTCCTATTGCTTTGGTATTGGTTTCCCACAAGTAAGGATGAAATCCGTGGACTCGTCATATCTTTGTAAAAGAAAACTAAATTTATGCTTACCTGATAAATTACTTTCTTTTACGATATGACGAGTCCACGGCCCTCCCTGTTATTTTAAGACAGGTTTATTTTATTTTTTGAAAACTTCAGTCACCTCTGCACCTTTTTAGCCTTTCCTTTTCTCTTCCTATACCTTCGGCCGAATGACTAAGTGTGGAGGGGAAGGGGCTATATATACAGCTCTGCTGTGGTGCTCTTTGCCACTTCCTGTTAGCAGGAGGTTAATATCCCACAAGTAAGGATGAAATCCGTGGACTTGTCATATTGTAAAAGAAAGTAATTTATCAGGTATGCATAAATTTAGTTTTTAAAAAGTGCGGTAGTTACGTTGCGTGACGGCCAAAAAAGTGTGCGGTACAGCTATACTTACAAGACTCGTAATAGCAGCAGTAGTGAAAAAGCAGTGTTATGAGGCTTTTTCACTCATAACGCAAAACTCGTAATCTAGCCGATAGATTTTCAAACAGTATATAATGTTCTGCAGATTATACTTATTTATACTTGTAAACAAAGCAGTTATCTATATAAAAACATGTAATATTTTTTCTCATTTTACATCACACACGACCGCCCATAAAATGGTCGTGTGTACTAGAAAATAGATTAAATGTTGCCCAATCGCAGCTCTCAAAATTTGCATATTGATGAGGTCTTTGCGCATCAACCATCGCATGCGCAAATACATTCATTTGCTCTTTCTTCTTTCTTTTGCTAGCTCTTCTCTGTTGCTTCTGTGGCTTAGGTTGCAATTCCGGTCATGTGAAAGCAATGGAGGATGACGTCGGCTGAAGACAAATTGCGCATGCGTGGAACAACAATATTCAATAGTGCATGCATTGGTCTCTGGCTAGCTACCCGGATCTCTGTGGAAAGACAGAAAAAACAGGTTACCCACCGTTTGCTACAATAATGCTGAATAATCTTACAATTTGCCATCACTTTAAAAGAGACAGGCTACACCTTAGTCATTTAAAAGTCTTACTTTAGATTAAAGGGACAGTCAACACCAGAATTGTTGTTGTTTAAAAAGATAGATAATCCCATTATTGCCCATTCCCCAGATTTGCATAACCAACACTGTTATATTAATATACGTTTTACCTCTGTGATTAACTTGTATCTAAGGATCTTCTGACAGCCCCCTGATCACTTGACTTTTTATTTATTATCAATTGACTAATTTTAGCCAATTAGTGCAGTGTCTGCCACAAGCCATGGGCGTGATCACAATGTTATCTATTTGTCTCACATGAACTAGCTCTCCCCTGTTGTGAAAAGCAAATAAAAAAGCATGTGATAAGAGGTTGTCTTTGAGGGCCTAGAAATTATCATATGAGCCTTCCTGGATGTAGCTTTTAACTAAGAATACCAAGAGAACAAAGCAAAATTGGTGATAAAAGTAAATTATAAAGTAGTTTAAAATTGCATGCCCTATTTGAAACATGAAAGTTTTTTTTGGACCTGACTGTCCCTTTAAGCTGCACATATGGTCACTTTGAAATAGCTGCCAAGCTCTGCCCACTGATGATATCACGATCCGGGCTGCATCTATGCACTCTGCTAAATAGCATTGACAGTCTGTTGAATCAAATTAGTGAGTATTTTGTAACTGAAGCCTTTAATACAGCCCAGATCTTGATGTCATAAGTGGGCAGAGCATGGCAGCCATTTCAAAGTGAACAGAACCAATAGTCATTTTGCTTTTTTTTATTTTTTTATACTGTTACTATTGCATGATATAGAGAGGGTGCAGGATGATATTTGCAGGTTAATCTAAAGTAAGACTTTAAGATGACTAAGGTGTAGACTTTCCCTTTAAGTACTCATCTACTTAACCCCTTAACGACGCATGTCGTACAGGGTACGTCGCACACACCCTGGTCTTAAAAGACCAGCGATATACCCTATACGACATTAAAGGTTTAAAGCAGCTGGAAGCGATCCTGCTCGCTTCCAGCCACTTTCAGGTTATTGCAGTGATGCCCCGATATCGAGGCATCCTGCAATAACACTGTGACAAAACCAATCTCGCCACTGTACATTGGAGGGCCTGTTATGGAACATTCTTTGGGCTGGAGGTACATGGGCTTAAGGATACCCAGAGACTGCATGGAAATATGGAATTTTATATGCTGGACACCCCATGTACTTTCATAACTCTGTCTTATGTCTATGTCACCCTGTATCCATAAATACAGGATGGGTACAGGGTGTGAGTGCCCCTTGTGGGAGCAATTGTGACTCTATAAGCCAAGTGGGCATAAAAGACTTTATAGCTAATAAGAACTGTTCCTATATTCAGTAATAAGATGTATTCTATGTATGTTTCAGATCTGATTGTGTCTCAGGAGTCTGTCTGGGTAAACTGATTGTGTCCTTGTGTGATTATGTTAACTAGACTGCCCAACATCAGATTGTCTGAGTAAACGTTCTTCCCTAGTTAATTAACTTAATATGTTAATCTGTTTTACCTGTGAATAGACAATTGTTAGAGGTTTGATGCATTGTTCATATGTTTGCTTTACTGTTAAACCAATGCCCTTTGTAACCTGAAGCCAGGGTGTATAAATCTGTGTGCTGCCTTCAAATAAAGTAGACATTCTGTTTTAAACCTGAAACTGGCTGGGTTGTGAATTGCTGATTCCCTATGCAGGACATTGTTCATCTGGTATTAACCCTTGGTACACTGTTGGTACCGTAACATTGGTGGCAGCGACGGAATGAACCTTATCGCCCAGAAGAGCAACTACACAAGCCAGTAACCTCAGGAAGAGGGGGATTATTACAATACTGACTAAGATGGAAAAGAGAAAAGTAAATTTTGCAGCTTTTAAAAACTTCCTGGAAACAGAAGGAGAGATTGATGGGTACCTTGCGGATTTTGAGAGGCAATGTGCACTACACAAGGTACCCGCAGAGGACTGGGTCACGATATTATCTGGAAAATTATCCGGCCGGGCCAGAGAGGCTTTTCGGGCCATTCCAGATGAGGAAGTCAGGGATTATAATACTGTAAAAGAGGCTCTGCTCTCCAGGTATGCGGTTACACTGGAGGCATACCGGAGGCGGTTCAGAGACACTGTTAAATTAGCTGGAGATTCCTACCTTGAGTGGGCATGTAAGGTGCACCGCACAGCAGCTCACTGGATAGCGGGGTGCCAAGCCATATCTGGGGAAGAGGTGCTGCAGCTATTCCTGTTGGAACATTGCTTCGACAAGTTACCCGCAGGAGTTCGAGAGTGGGTTCGGGACCGTAAACCCTCCACCCTGCAGGAAGCGGCTCGCTTGGCAGATGAGTATACGGATGCCCGCAAACTGGACACTGCTACCACTAAGCCCCCTGCTAGAGTGGAGTACAGACCCCCAGTCACCCCAGCAGCTGCCAGTTACCAAACCCCGGCGCACCGCTATACCACACGGCCTCCGGCCACGAACTACCCTCAGAGAGCCCTGTTCAATTTGTGGTGCTACTCACAACCTATTCGGTGCTTTAGATGTAAGCAACTAGGGCACAAAAGACCAGAGTGTCCCCTAAACGCAGCGAACCAAGCGCAGTCCTGGAGAAGACCCGCCGGCGGAATCCCACGTAATCCTCAGCCTACGGCCCGCTACGTAGAGGCGCAAGAATGCTGGAGCATCCTACATGAGGCAGACCTTGAGCAAGCTGCCCATCGGAATAACCGGCAACTGGTTAAAGTGAATGGGAAGAAGGTCAGTGGTCTACGGGATACTGGTGCTACCATGACCTTGCTTCAAAAGAACTTGGTGTCTGAGAAACAGTACACGGGAGACACTGTGGCTGTGAGGTTAGCAGGGGGCGATGTGTTCAGCCTACCTGTTGCCAGGGTACATTTGGATTGGGGAGTGGGCGCTAGACCTGTGAATGTGGGGGTCAAGAAGGACTTACCTGCTGATGTTCTTCTTGGAAATGACTTGGCCCCCCTTGTTTCTGCCTACGCTCCTATGGGTCCCGCTGATGTTAACTCTGTGACTACCCGTGCCCAGATCCATGCAGCAGAGACTGACCCACCTGCTGCTAAGCCCCAGGACGATGAGCTCAGTAAATCTCTATCCGCTATTGATATGTGGAGGTCCCGTTACAATGCGCTGATGAAGGAGAAGAGGAGCGCAGAGGAAAAAGCACGTTTAGAACGTGAATCTCTGCTAGACAAGCTGCACCGACAGACTGCAGAAAACACCAGCTTGAGAGTGGGACATGAAACCTTAAAGACAAACTTAGCGACACTTGAGGAGAAGCTGACGCTGGCTCATAGTGAGGTGCAGCAACTCAAGGGCACCCTATGTCAGTATGAAGGGATTGTGGATACCTATAAAGAGCAGGTACAGAAAACTCGTAAAGAAGCTGATGGGATTTTGAAGGACTGTTTGGCCCTGGTCTGGGCACTGAGGAATTTGAACCCTTGTTTGTATGGACAGGAATTCTCTCTCATAACGGGAATCCAGATGGATTGTCCCAGCAAACTGACATGCCTACCAGGCGCTCTGGTGGTATATGGCACATTATATACCCTGGACAGCCGAGCATGACAAACCAGAGGGAGAGGAGTTTGATGGTCCTGGCTTGTTATGGGAGTCCTTTGCAGAGCCTGACTTTGGGAGCCCAGACTCCATTCCCCAGCGGCAGGCTGCGTTACAAGGGGTAGGGACAGTTGGTCCTGTCCCCCAGCAACACGGCTGTTTAGCCAAAGGGGAGACGAATGGTCTCCCCCTCCAGCAGCACAGCTATGTATCCAAAGGGGAGACAGTCGGTCTCCCCCTCCAGCAACCAGGCTCCCACCAGGCTACTTCCATGGTAGTGCTGGCACCCGGGCAGAGTACAGCTGGTCTCTGCCCACCTCGCAACCCACCAATTCAGCGTACCAGTCCCCCACACAGCTGTGGTGAGGTACCTGGACATGGACAAGTTTTCCCCGTACTCAGGTGTAGTAACCATTTATTGTGGGTGGGCTGTACTACTAATTGTGTTTTATGGGTGGGTTGCTGGACTAACCAGGGCACTGACCGGCAGGAGGTCAGATACCCTGTTAGTCTGTTTGGAAAAGGGGAGAGATGTGACAAAACCAATCTCGCCACTGTACATTGGAGGGCCTGTTATGGAACATTCTTTGGGCTGGAGGTACATGGGCTTAAGGATACCCAGAGACTGCATGGAAATATGGAATTTTATATGCTGGACACCCCATGTACTTTCATAACTCTGTCTTATGTCTATGTCACCCTGTATCCATAAATACAGGATGGGTACAGGGTGTGAGTGCCCCTTGTGGGAGCAATTGTGACTCTATAAGCCAAGTGGGCATAAAAGACTTTATAGCTAATAAGAACTGTTCCTATATTCAGTAATAAGATGTATTCTATGTATGTTTCAGATCTGATTGTGTCTCAGGAGTCTGTCTGGGTAAACTGATTGTGTCCTTGTGTGATTATGTTAACTAGACTGCCCAACATCAGATTGTCTGAGTAAACGTTCTTCCCTAGTTAATTAACTTAATATGTTAATCTGTTTTACCTGTGAATAGACAATTGTTAGAGGTTTGATGCATTGTTCATATGTTTGCTTTACTGTTAAACCAATGCCCTTTGTAACCTGAAGCCAGGGTGTATAAATCTGTGTGCTGCCTTCAAATAAAGTAGACATTCTGTTTTAAACCTGAAACTGGCTGGGTTGTGAATTGCTGATTCCCTATGCAGGACATTGTTCATCTGGTATTAACCCTTGGTACACTGTTGGTACCGTAACAAACACCCCTTGGCCATCCGATGCAGAGAGAGCCACTCTGTGGCCCTCTCTGCACCGGACATCGATGGCCGGTATTGTTGGTGGGTGGGAGCCTGTGTGGGAGGCGGGTAGCGGCCATCGATGTTGATCGATGAGTGGAGGGGGGCGAGATCATGGGCGGGGATGTCCGGGGGCACGCACGGACGCGAGCTTGCACGGGAGGGCGGGGACGGGCGCGTGCACGGGGAGGGAGCGAGTGGGAACCGCTACACTACAGAAAAAGTTGGAGTACAAATAAAAAAAAAAATGATAAAAAGTAAAAAAAAAAAATATCAGGCAGGTGGTGGGGGTTGATCTGTGGGGGGGGGGAAACTACACTACAGAAAAAAAAATAATACAAAAAAACTACTTTTTTTTTTGCAAACTGGGTACTGGCAGACAGCTGCCAGTACCCAAGATGGCCCCCAATAAGGCAGATGGTGAGGGTTAGAGAACTGTTTTGGGGGGATCAGGGAGGTTGGGGGCTAAGGGGGGATGCTACACCACAGCATATGTAAATATGCTAAAAAATATATATATATATTTTTAAAAACCTTTTATTTTAGTACTGGCAAACTTTCTGCCAGTACTTAAGATGGTGGGGACAATTATGTGGTGGGGGAGGAAAGGGAGCTGTTTGGGAGGGATCAGGGGGTCTGATGTGTCAGGTGGGAGGCTGATCTCTACACTAAAGCTAAAATTAACCCTGCAAGCTCCCTACAAACTACCTAACTAACTCACTGCTAGCCATAATACACGTGTGATGTGCAGCAGCATTTAGCGGCCTTCTGATTACCAGAAAGCAACGCCAAAGTCATATATGTCTGCTATTTCTGAACAAAGGGGATCCCAGAGAAGCATTTACAACCATTTGTGCCATAATTGCACAAGCTGTTTGTAAATAATTTCAATGAGAAGCCTAAAATTGCGAAAAAAATTTAGTTTTTTAAATTTGATCGCATTTGGCGGTGAAATGGTGGCATTAAATATACTAAAATGGGCCTAGATCAATACTTTGGGTTGTCTACTACACTACAGTTAAGCTAAAATTAACTCTACAAGCTCCCTACATGCTCCCTAATTAACCCCTTCACTGCTGGGCATAAAACATGTGTGGTGCGCAGTGGCATTTAGCAGCCTTCTAATTACCAAAAAGCAACGCCAAAGCCATATGTCTGCTATTTCTGAACAAAGGGGATCCCAGAGAAGCATTTACAACCATTTATGCCATAATTGCATAAGTTGTTTGTAAATAATTTCTGTGAGAAACCTAAAGTTTGTGAAAAAGTGAACAATTTCTTTTATTTGATCGCATTTGGTGGTGAAATGGTGGCATGAAATATACCAAAATGGGCCTAGATCAATACTTTGGGATGTCTTCTAAAAAAAAATATAGACATGTCAAGGGATATTCAGGTATTCCTGACAGATATCAGGGTTCCAATGTAACTAGCGCTCATTTTGAAAAAAAGTGGTTTTGAAATAGCAAAGTGCTTCTTCTATTTATTTCCCTATAACTTGCAAAAAAAGCAAAGAACGTGTAAACATTGGGTATTTCTAAACTCAGGACAAAATTTAGAAACTATTTATACATGGTTGTTTTTTGGTGGTTGTAGATGTGTAACAGATTTTGGGGGCCAAAGTTAGAAAAAGTGTGTTTTTTTCAATTTTTTCCTCATATTTTATAATATTTTTAATAATAAATTATAAGATATGATGAAAATAATGGTATCTTTAGAAAGTCCATTTAGTGGCGAGAAAAACGGTATATAATATGTGTGGGTACAGTAAATGAGTAAGAGGAAAATTACAGCTAAACACAAACACTGCAGAAATGTAAAAATAGTCCAGGGGCCCGATCCTATATGCAGCGTCGCCCGCAAAAGCCGGCGATGCCAAAATTGCCGGCGACGCCAAAATTTGCGCGGGTTTGGTATCCCATATACGGCATAACCTAGAAGTTACGCTCGTATATTTCTGCCTTCGCCCGTAGTTTTTTGGGCCATAGGCAGGTATACCAAACCCACGCAGTTTGGTATCCAATATACAGTGTAAGGACTTACGTGGCGAAAATGGAGAAATCTTACTCCATTTTCACCTCACCACAAAATGCAGCCGTAGCAAGCCTTACGCTGTCTATTGGAGCCCCGTAACTCCCTAAACTACCTGCCAAATAAAACCTAACACCTAACGCATGCGCAATGTCTATCTACCTGTCAACCGCGATCTGCTAAATAAAACCTAACACCTAACGCATGCGCAATGTCTATCTACCTGTCAACCGCGATCCCCTGCCGCAATCCCTAATAAAGTATTTAACCCCTAAACCGCCGCTCCCGGACCCCGCTGCCAGCTACATTAGAAGTATAACCCCCTAATGTGATCCCCCTACACCGTCGCCAGCTACATTACATACCCCCTAATGTGAGCTCCTACCCCGCCGCCAGCTATATTAAACTACCCCCTAATGTGAGCCCCTTACACCGCCGCCAGCTACATTAAACTACCCCCTAATGTGAGCTCCTACCCCGCCGCCAGCTATATTAAATGTATTAACCCCTAATCTAATCCCCTTACACCGCCGACACCTATATTAAATAGATTAACCCCTAATCTAATCCCCCTACACCGCTGCCACCTATATTAAATAGATTAACCCCTAATCTAATCCGCCTACACCGCCGCCACCTATATTAAAGCTAATTATATTAGGGTTAATATAGTTAATATCGTTATTATATTATATATATATATTAAGTATAATAACCCTATCTAACTCTAACATCCCTAACTAAATTCTTATTAAAATAAATCTAATTAATATTAATATTATTAATTAAAATATTCCTATTTAAATCTAAATACTTACCTATAAAATAAACCCTAAGATAGCTACAATGTAATTAATAATTACATTGTAGCTATTTTAGGGTTTATATTTATTTTACAGGTAACTTGGTATTTATTTTAACTAGGTACAATAGCTATTAAATAGTTAATAACTATTTAATAGCTACCTAGTTAAAATAATTACCAATTTACCTGTAAAATAAATCCTAACCTAAATTAATTAGATTTATTTTAATAAGAATTTAGTTAGGGATGTTAGAGTTAGATAGGGTTATTATACTTAATATATATATAATATAATAACGATATTAACTATATTAACCCTAATATAATTAGGGTTAATATAGTTACTATATATAATATAATAACTATATTAACTATATTAACCCTAATACAATTAGGGTTAATATAGGTGGCGGTGGTGTAGGGGGATTAGATTAGGGGTTAATACATTTAATATAGGTATCAGCTGTGTAGGAGGGTTAGATTAGGGGTTAATCTATTTAATATAGATGGCGGCTGTGTAGGGGGATTAGATTAGGGGTAATACATCTATTATAGGTGGTGGCGGTGTAGGGGGATTTAGATTATAGGCAAAAGAGCTGATTTCTTTGTGACAATGCCCCGCAAAAAGCCCTTTTAAGGGCTGGTAAAAGAGCTGATTTCTTTGGGGCATGCCCCTCAAAAAGCCCTTTTAAGGTATGGCAATAGAGCTGTTACTTTGGGGCAATGTCACGCAAAAGGCCCTTTTAAGGGCTGGTAATAGAGGTGATTACTTTAGAGGGATTAGATTAGGGGTTAATGTATTTAATATAGCTGGCGGCGGTGTAGGGGGAGATAAATTAGGGGTTAATTAATTTAATATAGCTGGCGGCGGTGTAGGGGGATTAAATTAGGGGTTAATGAATTTAATATAGCTGGCGGCGGGGTAGGGGGATTAGATTAGGGGTTAATAATTTTAATATAGCTGGCGGCGGAGTAGGAGCTCACATTAGGGGGTAGTTAATATAGATGGCGGCGGTGTAAGGGGCTCACATTAGGGGGTTGGTAATATAGATGGCGGCGGTGTATGGGGCTCACATTAGGGGGTAGGTAATATAGATGGAGGCAGTGTACGAGCTCACATTAGGGGGTTATATAGATAAAATAGGTAGCGGCGGTGTAGGGGGCTCACATTAGGGGGTAATATAGATAATGTAGGTGGCGGCGGGGTCCGGGAGCGGCGGTTTAGGGGTTAATAACTTTATTAGGTGCGGCGGTTTAGGGGTTAATACATTTATTATTATTAGGAGAGTGAGGGGGGATAGCGGGTTAGACGTGTCGGGCTATGTTTGGGAGGCGTGTTAGACAGTACGGGTGATTTAATAACTTAGTCAGGTTTTTTATGTGGCGGCAGTTTCTAATGTGCAGTAAGTCACGGGCGACTCCAGAAATTTGTACGTATGCAGATTTCTGGACATCGCTGGTTTGTGAGACTTACGGCACTTTAGCCTCTGACGGCGCCGTATATGGGATAGCTCGAGTTGCGAGCTAAAACTACGGGTGGCGCCGTATATCGGATCTCGTCCCTGGTCCTTAAGGGAAAGAAATTGAAAAATGGCCTTGGTCCTTAAGGGGTTAATCATAAATATTGGATCCATATCCATCTTGTATTTGGCTTTGACACCATATATTTTGCTTTTGCAAAAGTCTGAAACCCCCATTGAAAAGCATATGAAACATATTTTTCTATTTATTTTTTTACTTGTTTAATCAGCTTCTTCTGTTGAGGGCTGGTTTTACAACGGAGAAGAGAGAGGGCACAAAACATTATCAGCAGAGAAGTTGTAGAAAATGGTTCTCTGCAATTAGGTTAGATCTGCTTGTGACTCATCCTCCAAGTTACTCCAGCTCTGCAGCCCAGTTAAATTCTAGATGTAGGGGATGTATTCATTATAGTGCAGTGCTCAGCTGCCCTCTGCTGGAAAATATCAGCACTGCAACTTACAGACACATAACTTCAGAAAATGTGCACAACTAAATCCTATGATGAAAATAATTATACAATAGGTTCATGTATATAAAGAAAGCTGGTAATTAGTCTTCAGATTTGCTGCTGGTTATTGTAAAACAACCAGGTATGTTTTAAAATCTCACAGGCTCACTCTTTCCAGTTTTATATTATTTCTGTACAGCACTTTTCAGCCTGGTCACCTAAAAAGGTAGCTAAACCCGGAGTTAGGCATAGGAAGGAGAGTGTTTTTTTATGAATAAGATATTCATATTAGTTAAAACGACAGGTAAATGAAAATGAAGCGTCCATGATTTAGATAGAGCATACAATTTTAAAACACTGAGCTGGCGTTTGGTGGATACACACATATGCCTCTTTTCAATGGGCTCATCAATATATGTGTTCAGCTAGGTCCCAGTAGTGCATTGTTGCTCTGACTGTGTTTAACCTATTTGCAGGAGTTAAGAATACAGTCATATGTAAGCAACAGAACAATAATGAAATGCTCTAATATAGTGGAGCATTTTCTTTCTGCACTTTTACGTCCCTTTAAAGGTATATGAGACCCAAATGTTGAAGCAATTGAAAGTGATGCAGCATAGCTGTAAAAAGCAAACTAGAAAATATCCCCTGAACATTTCTATGTAAAAAAGGAAGAAATTTAACTTTCAAATTCCTTAGGAGCCACATCCCATTGTAAAGGGATTTTAAGCAGCCAATCAGGATGCTAGTCCCAGGACTTGCTAGGGAGCGTGTATCTGGCATGTACAGGCAGTCATGTTATTTCCTATGCAGTTTAAGGAAGTTTACTATGAAATATTGCAAGTTTTCAGTAAAGCAAAGTGTGACATCAGCAATGATGTAGCTGATTGGTTGTCGTCCCCCCCCCCAACATGCTGATAGCTATTTACAGAGCACTTACTAATGTTAGCTCAAATCATTTTGTAATAAAATATCTTCCTTTTTACATAGATATATTTAGGTGATATTTCCTTGGCAACTTTTTCAGTTTTGCTGCATCACTTTCAAGTGAATTAGCATATGGGTATTAAGTCCCTTTAAATATCTGCTACCCTTTCAAAAATAGACAGCAGATGTTTAAAGTGATGTTTGTGTAAAAAATGTGCTTGCCCAACACTCCCTAGAGAGACAATAAAGCAAATGATGTAGCCGTATTCAAAATGCCACAAAACTGATTTAGACAACCTGCAGCATTTTGAAGAAAACCCATGTTACAGAATTTGCTTTATGGCATCTCTAGGGAATGTAGGGCAATCACAATTTTTACACAAATGCAAAAGGTGTGTCTCTTTAAGTACACGCTGGAAAGAGATCTTGCCAGCGTGTACTTAAAGCCCGCCCCTTAAGTTCCAACAATGACCTGCTCCTTGAGTCCTCTACCATCACCTCCTCTCATGCTAGACAACAGGACTTCTCTCGTGCAGCACCAGCCCTCTGGAATGCACTTCCTCGAGCTGTCAGACTCTCCCCTAACCTTTCCTTTAAACGTTCCCTAAATTCCTTGAACTTCACTTACCTAACAGTTGACCTCATCTATCTCCTCACTAATATCATTCTCACCTTTGCAGTCCTCACCTCCTGTTTCCCATCCTCCTACCCATCTAGATTGTCTTTTATTGTATTGTTTCTCCATTTTATGCTTGTACCCATGGGCAGCGCTGCGGAATCTGTTGGCGCTTTATAAATAAAGAATAATAATAATAAATTCACATCACCCGACTCAATCCCAGTGTAATACCAATATTTGAAAGGGACATAAAATACATTTTTCTACCACGATTCAAATAGAGCATGCAATGTTAAACAACTTTACAATTTACTTCTATTATCAAATTATCTTTATTTGTTTTTTGTCCTTTGTTGAAAAGCTCAGGAGCGTGCATGTGTGTTTTGCAAGAATCTTATACATTTTCAAGAGCACTAGTTGGCAGCAGTTTTTCCTGCAATGTAGTTTTCCAGACATGTGCATGCCACCTGCCTAGGTATCTCTTTAGCAAAGAATACCATAAGAACAAAGTGAATTTGATAAGTTTATGTAAGAACTGATAAATTCATTTCTTTCATAGTGGCGAGAGTGCACAAGCTAGTTACTGATAGGATATACATTCCTACAAGGAGGGGGCAAAGTTTCCCAAACCTCAAATGTCTATAAATACAGGGAGTGCAGAATTATTAGTCAAGTTTTATTTTTGAGGATTAATTTTATTATTGAACAACAACCATGTTCTCAATGAACCCAAAAAACTCATTAATATCAAAGCTGAATAGTTTTGGAAGTAGTTTTTAGTTTGTTTTTAGTTATAGCTATTTTAGGGGGATATCTGTGTGTGCAGGTGACTATTACTGTGCATAATTATTAGGCAACTTAACAAAAAACAAATATATACCCATTTCAATTATTTATTTTTACCAGTGAAACCAATATAACATCTCAACATTCACAAATATACATTTCTAACATTCAAAAACAAAACAAAAACAAATCAGTGACCAATATAGCCACCTTTCTTTGCAAGGACATGCAAAAGCCTGCCATCCATGGATTCTGTCAGTGTTTTGATCTGTTCACCATCAACATTGCGTGCAGCAGCAACCACAGCCTCCCAGACACTGTTCAGAGAGGTGTACTGTTTTCCCTCCTTGTAAATCTCACATTTGATGATGGACCACAGGTTCTCAATGGGGTTCAGATCAGGTGAACAAGGAGGCCATGTCATTAGATTTTCTTCTTTTATACCCTTTCTTGCCAGCCACCCTGTGGAGTACTTGGACGCGTGTGATGGAGCATTGTCCTGCATGAAAATCATGTTTTTCTTGAAGGATGCAGACTTCTTCCTGTACCACTGCTTGAAGAAGGTGTCTTCCAGAAACTGGCAGTAGGACTGGGAGTTGAGCTTGACTCCATCCTCAACCCGAAAAGGTCCCACAAGCTCATCTTTGATGATACCAGCCCAAACCAGTACTCCACCTCCACCTTGCTGGCGTCTGAGTTGGACTGGAGCTCTCTGCCCTTTACCAATCCAGCCACGGGCCCATCCATCTGGCCCATCAAGACTCACTCTCATTTCATCAGTCCATAAAACCTTAGAAAAATCAGTCTTGAGATATTTCTTGGCCCAGTCTTGACGTTTCAGCTTGTGTGTCTTGTTCAGTGGTGGTCGTCTTTCAGCCTTTCTTACCTTGGCCATGTCTCGGAGTATTGCACACCTTGTGCTTTTGGGCACTCCAGTGATGTTGCAGCTCTGAAATATGGCCAAACTGGTGGCAAGTGGCATCTTGGCAGCTGCACGCTTGACTTTTCTCAGTTCATGGGCAATTATTTTGCGCCTTGGTTTTTCCACACGCTTCTTGCGACCCTGTTGACAATTTTGAATGAAACGCTTGATTGTTCGATGATCACGCTTCAGAAGCTTTGCAATTTTAAGAGTGCTGCATCCCTCTGCAAGATATCTCACTATTTTTGACTTTTCTGAGCCTGTCAAGTCCTTCTTTTGACCCATTTTGCCAAAGAAAAGGAAGTTGCCTAATAATTATGCACACCTGATATAGGGTGTTGATGTCATTAGACCACACCCCTTCTCATTACAGAGATGCACATCACCTAATATGCTTAATTGGTAGTAGGCTTTCGAGCTTATACAGCTTGGAGTAAGACAACATGCATAAAGAGGATGATGTGGTCAAAATACTCATTTGCCTAATAATTCTGCACTCCCTGTACACCTCCTACCTCACTCATACCTCAGTTTAACGTAAAAAAGCCAATTATTAAGAGTAGAAAGGATAGTAACCAAAGAAGAAAAAAAATCTGAGAATTCAAGAAATGAGGGAGAAATTTAAGGAAACAGGGTACCCAGAAAAACTCATAAATGATCACATTGTAGATATAAATAAAGGTGATAGGATACCTACAGAAAAACAACAGAATAAATTGGTATTATTTACACAATACAATCCATTGAGTGATAACATTTGTAAAAGAGTGAGAAAACATTGGCATGTACTCAAGGATTGTAATAAAGTTGTAAAAGAGTTAAAGGAGGTACCACTTATGGCATATAGAAGAGTTAAAAATTTAGGAGATCAATTAACAAAGACAGATGTAGGGTCTAAAAAGAAAAGCAGACAAACCTTTCTTAATAAGAAAAATCTAGGATGCTTCCCATGTTTGGGATGTATGAGCTGCAGCTCAATGATAAAGGGCAATAGTTTCTTTCACCCAAGGAGAGGGAAAAAATATAAAAAAAGGGACTATTATACATGTGAGTCTACACATGTGGTTTATCTGATTAAATGCCCCTGTTCCCTAATTTACATAGGTGAGACAATTCGTATGGCTAGAGACAGGATGTCACAACATAGGTCAAACATCAGGAACAACAATGTAGAAGCCCCAGTGTCACATCATTTTTTGAATTGTGGACACCAAAATAAGCCAACTTAGGTGGCAAATCATAGATAGTGCATGCCCACAAAGAAATGGCAGCAGCAGAAAAAAACTACTAAAACAAAAATAAATGTTTTGGATTAGAGAATTAGAAAGTATGACCCCTAAAGGTTTAAATAGAGAATATGATTGGACAGTCTTTCTATAAGTCATAAAATACAACTATGAGTTTTTCCCTTTGCATAAATTTCTCAAAATTAAAAGTAGAATGTACAGGCAACTATAACTATAGGTAAACGTTTAAGATATATAAATAATAATAATTTTTTAGCATAGGGTGTAATTATATTTTTTTTAAATGGGGTATTAGAATAGGAAAATCATTTTTTGTAAGGGTAATTTTTTTTATTTTTTGTAATTTTAATGTTTATTATTTTTTGTAATTGTAGGTTTAAATTTTTAGTAATCTTAAGTTTTTTTATTTTTAGTAATGTTAGGTTTTTTATTTTTAGTAATGCTAGGTTTTATTAGTGTAAGCTTAGGTTTTATTTTTATTTCACAGGTAAGTTTGTATTTATTTTAACTAGGTAGTTAGTAAATACTTATGTAGTAGCTAGTTAGTTAATAATTGTAACTTTAATTTAGGTCTATTTTAATTATGTTAAAGTTAGGGGGTGCTAGGTTTAGGGGTTAATATAATTTAATTTAGGTTGTTGCGGTGTGGGAGCTGGTGGTTTAGGGGTTAATAGGTTTAGTTAGTGTTGGACTTGTGGGTGCACAGCGGTTTAGGGGTTAATAGGTTTAGTTAGTGTTGGGGATGTCGGGGAACTGCGGTCTAGGGGTTTATAGGTTTAGTCAGTGTTGGCGATGTCGGGGAACTGCGGTTTAGGGGTTAATAGCTTTATTTAGTGATTTAGTTAGTGTCGGCAATGTCGGGGAACTGCGGTTTAGGGGTTAATAGTTTTAGGTAATGTTGGTGATGTGGGGGGGTGGTGGTTTAGGGTATAATAGGTTTAGTTAGTGTCGACTATGTGGGGGGACGGCGGTTTAGGGGTTAATAGCTTGATTTAGTGTTGGCGATGTGGGTGGCGGCGGTTTTAGATCATTTTATTTTGGCAATCGCCGGCATATTAGTTATGTTTAGTTAAATAATTTTTTCAGATCCTTTCGTTTTTTTTCTGATCCATTCTTTATTCATATACATTGTTCTATTCTAAACTTCAGAATAGAATAATGCATATGAATAAAAAATAGATCCCAAAAAATGAACGGATCTGAAAAAACGATTTAACTAAATAAGCTTTGTGAATCAGAAGTTTCAACCAAGATGCCAAAGAAATAACAGAGGCTTTCTGACCTTTTCTGGAACCAGAACCCCCCCCCCCCAAATAGACTAGAAATATTTCTGAAATCGTTAGTAGCCTCAACATAATATTATAAAGCTCTTACCACATTCAAAGAATGTAAAGACCTTTCAAGAGTGTTCTTAGGATTAGGACACAAGGAAGGAACAATAATTTCCCTATTGATGTTATTAGAATTCACAACTTTAGGCAAAAATTTAAGCGAAGTCTGCAAAACAGCTTTATCTTGATGGAAAATTAGATAAGGAGACTTGCAAGACAGAGCAGACAATTCAGAAACTCTTCTAGCAGAAGAGATAACCAAGAAAAATAATACTTTCCAAGAATGTAGTTTAATGTCCAAAGAATGTATAGGCTCAAAAGGAGGAGTCTGCAAAGTCTTTAATACCAAATTTAGACTCCAAAGAGGAGAGATTGATTTAATAACAGGTTTGATACAAGTCAAAGCCTGTACGAAACAGTGACGGCTGAGATAATCTGCTTCCAAATTTTCTACACCTGGTATATGAATCACAGTGATCAGACAAGAGTTGGATTCAGCCCAAGAAAGTATTAGAGACATTTATTTCATTGCTAGGGGACTGTGAGATCGACTTGATGATTGACATATACCACTGTTGTGACATTGTCTATTTAAAACCGAATATACGGTTCTCTCTTTAATAGAGGTGAAGCCTGAAGAAAATAGCACAGAGTTCTAATATTGATTGGTAACCTCGCCTCTCGAGGATTCCAAACTCCTTGTGCTGTCAGAGACACCTAGACAGCTCCCCAACCTGTGAGACTTGCATCTGTTGTGATCACAGTCCAGGTAGGATGAACAAAGGAGGCCCCTTTAAAAATAAGGTGATGGTTTAACCACCAAGTCAGAGAGAGTTGAGTATTGAGATTTAAGTATATCAGTTGTGATATCTGAGTATAATCCCTGCACCATTGGTGCAACATGCAAGCTGTAAACAAGCAAAAAAAATTGCGTCCAATGCTGCAATCATGAGTCCTAAAACTTCCATGCACATAGCTACTGAAGGGAATGATAAGAGACTGAAGGTTTAGACAAGCTGAAACCAATCTCAAACATCTCTTTTCTGTTAGAAATAGAGTCATGGACACTGAATCTATCTGAAAACCTAAAAAGCTGACCTTTGTCTAAGGAATCAAACTCTTTGGTAAATTGATCCTCCAAACATGTCTTTGAAGAAACAACAGAAATTGTTTTGTGTGAGATTTTCTAAATAAAAAGATTGAGCTTGTACCAAGATATCGTCCAAATAATGAAACACCGCTAATAGCCTGCTCTCTGATTACATACAGAAGGGCACCTAAAACTATTAAGAATATTCTTGGTGCTGTTGCAAGGCCAAACGGAAGAGCAACAAATTGGTAATGCTTGTTTAGAAAAGAGATTCTCAGAAAACGATACTGATCTGGATTAATCGGATTGGGAAGGTAAGCGTCCTGTAAGTCTATTGTGGACATGAAGTGACCTTGCTGAACAAAAGGCAGAATAGTCCTTATAGTCACCATCTTCAAAGTTGGGACTCTTACAAAATGATTTAAAGTTTGCAGATCCAAAATTGGTCTGAAAGAATTTTCCTTCTTTGGTACAATGAATAGATTTGAATAAAAACCTCAATCCTTGTTCCTGCTGTTGAACCGGGATAATTACCCTTGAAAGTTCTAGATCTGAAACAGATTTCAGAAAGACTTGAGCTTTTACTGGGATTTTTGGTACATGGGTAAGAAAGAATCTTCCCAAAGGAGGTCTTATTCTGAATCCTATTCGACACCCCTGAGAAATTATATTCTGAATCCACTTATTTTGGACAGAGTCTGTCCAAACTCTTTGAAATAGCTTTAGTCTGCCCCTACCAGAAGAACTGGCTTGAGGGCCGCACCTTCATGTAGGTTTAGGGGCAAGATTTGGTTTCTTATAAGGCTTGTATTTATTCCAATTCGGAGATGGTCTCCAATTAGAGCCAGAGGCCTTAGGGGAAGGAGCGGTTTTCTATTCTGAAGAAAGGAATGAAAATGATTGGGAGCTTTAAATTTACCCTTAGATTTCTTGTCTTGGGGCAGAAAAACTTCCTTACCCCCAGTAACAGTGGAGATAATAGAATCTAATTGTGAGCCAAAAAGATTTTTACCTTGAAAAGAGAGAGATAATAATCTAGTTTTAGACACCATGTCAGTATTCCAAGATTTAAGCCATAACGCTCTTCTAGTCAGAATGGCTAAAGACATGGATTTGACATTGATCTTCATAACATCCAATATAGCATCACAAATAAAATGATTTGCCTGATGAAGAAAAACAATAATGTTAGATAATTCAGAATCTGAAGACAACTGCTGTGCTAAACTGTCCAACCAAAAAGTAGAAGCAGCAGCAACATCAACCATAGATATAACAGGTCTAAGAATATAGCCAATATGTAAATATGGCTTCTTAGATAAGATTCAAGCTTCCTATCTAAAGTATCCTTAAAAGAAGTACTGTCTTCCATAGGAATAGTAGTACATTTGGCAAAAGTGGAAATTACCCCATTAACTTTAGAAACTGTTTCACAAAGTTCCACAGGTAAAGGATACAATTTATTAAACCTAGAAGGTTTAAAAGAGGTACCAGGCTTAGACCATTCTTTTGCAATCACAGAGATAGCGTCAGGAATAGGAAATACTTCAGGAGAACGAATATATTCTAACTTAAATAAAAAAGATTTGTCTATATCAGTCTCTGACGTGGCATCCTCTGAATCAAAGGAGATCCCATCAGTAGAGGATACATCAGTATGCTGAAGGTCAGAACTTAATTCACTAGGTTTAGGAAAATGTTGCAAAACCCTTTTACATTTATTTAAAGGCAAAATAGCAGTGATTGCCTTCTCTATAGCTGCAGCAATAAAATCTTACATTTCTGCAGTAATGCTATGTACATTTAGACTGAGATGGAATAAGAGTGGATATATTTGTACTCATACTCATTTAACAATTTGTAAAAACAGGAGCCACATAATTGAGCTGAATAATTTAGACCAGCTTTATTACAACAAACATACTTAGCTTTGGTAAATACATGTTCAGGCAGCTTAAATCCTATGGTAACATCAGAGGCAGGTTCAGTTGTAGACATAATTGCAAAAAAACAAAATTAGAAAAAATAAATGAATTCTGCAAATTTATATCCATGCTCCTATATATGATATATATAACAGGATTGAGAGAATGGGAAACAGAGCGAAAATGTATAAAAGAAAGAAAACTGATTCATAAAATGCTGCATGAAAGCTCTTTAAGCTGGGGACGGAGCTTATAACAGGAATTTTGGCAGGAACATTTTTGGCTGAAAAAAATGGCACAAAATAATGACATGTCACCCTATGACATAAATAGCATCATCACATGCGCGACATGCAAAGCTGTAGTGGATTTATATTACACCTATCACTCTAAAAACCAGGTAAGAATTTTGATTGTATATACAAAAAAACTAAATGTACCTAAATAAAGCCTAATGGATAGTTCTATTATAGCTGCATAAAATGTGATTATCAACATTCCATGAGACTAACAAAATACTTAGCATCTTAATTTATAATTAAATTACTAGCTCCAAAAAACCCTGCATGTTTCACAGACTCTACCAACCTTGACAAATATTTAGCCACAAATAAAGTTGCTAAAAAAGAGCACTGAATTACTGACTGAAGGCTTGTATACAAACAATATATAACAACTTTAGTTAAAAAGTGCCCAATCCATAGCTGAGAGTGTCTTATATAATAAAAGTATATACTTACTGTATAAGACACCCATCAACATATAGCAGACAGCCAAACCAGTACTGAAACATTTCAGCAGAGGTAATGGTACAAGAGTATATTGTCGATCTATAAAGGGAGACAGCAGATGAATCCCTGCGTCTGATTTACAGAGAGCCTTATGAAAAGCTTTCCCATAGGTGGAAACATGGTATCATCAGGCAATACTCCCTTCACATCCCTCAGACAAACACTGCACTTACAGAGGAACTGGGCTTCAATATGTTTAGAAGTGCCTTTCACCACCTCCTAAGGAGGCAAAGTTTTTAAAACTGAGGTATGAGTGAGGTGGGAGGTGTATTTATAGGCATTTGAGGTTTGGGAAACTTTGCCCCCTCCTGGTAGGAATGTATATCCTATCAGTAACTAGCTTGTGGACTCTCGCCACCTATATGAAAGAAAAGATGGTAAACATGTTGGATTTTGTGTCCCTTTAAGCGATACATATTGTAACACCCCCAGTGTACTTCGTTAAACAAGGAATATTGAGTGTAAGAGTATATAAAAGTGTGAATGTACAGGAGTCCTTAAAGATAATTAGTAAAATGAAGTTGGACAAGTACAAGTATTCAGGATTTAGCTAGGCAGCTGGGAATTACAATAAACACTGACCATCTATTGCCTACTAAACAAGATGTCAGGTTTTTGTTATCAGTGGGTTCACTTAACCCCTAGACGCCTTTAGGACGGCATGAAATGTCCTCATTTTTCCGGCATCCTGCTCCCTCTTGCTTTTAGAAAATGGAAAAACCCGACTGGGGGACATACCAAGCATCATAGGCAGTCACCCAAGATCCGATCTTGGCGGTAAAGTCATGTGATCACATAGACAATCTATTGATTTCCTTTTTCCATCAAATGTTTACATCAGAACTTTGTTCCGATCTTCAACTTTTGTCCCGTCCTGAAGGAGTTAATATGCTCAGTTTCTCCTCTGAAGACCACTGTGAAGGGTTGCAGCACATATTTCCATAGACAGACAGTGATGGGCTCTACTGTCCTGTGCATGTTGCAGATGATGATATAAAGGTAAATAAGCTACTTATAAACAATTTAATACACTCAAGCAGGTAAAATGGATTATTGGGCAAAATTAAAGGAGATAAACATTTGGGGCAAACCCTCCCTTTAAGGGAGTCTTTGGAATAAGTGAGGAAATATAGTTGGGCTTTAGGTTGTGGATACGTTTAGAATCAATATTATTATTTTTTGAGTTTCAAAAAAAGCTTTATTTTGATCATCTGGATATACATGTTACACATTGGGTATTCATAAAGTACATCAGAAATGGCACAGCACACAATAACCTCAATATTAAACAATGAAATAAACTTATTCTCCAATAGAGTTCATGTCCAGCTTGGTCTCACCTTTTTAATAGTTTAGACCTCTTTTGGGTCTGCAATAAACATCATAAATGACCCGTCATTGTCCATTATCATTGAATATTAGTCTTTAAACGGGTGCAACATATTAACTGAAAACTGGAACAACAATAACTATACATCATTTCGTGACACCTTTAGGGTCGCCGCCAGATCCGGAATGTGGGGGGGGGGGGGAGGGGATTTGAGCAAGCTGAGGCCCAAGGAACAGACCTATGAAAGTTAATGGTCGTTAATCTTGTTTCCATATCTCTAGCATCCTTTCATGTATTTCCACAGTGTTATTTCTAATGTGATGTTTTATTTCTATGTGAGGCAATGTAATTGCTTATCTGTGCATACGTCAACCATGAAATTGGGATGGTTTTAATTTGCTCTGATGTTGTTGTGTTAGGTGGTATATTGTGTTTTCTCTAATGTGTTGGCCAGTGGGGGCATACTGCTTTGCTACATTCAATTTCTGGTCGGAGTTCCCTGTATAATGTGCAAAAGGTGACTCTGGTGTGGAGATATGCGTGGATGTATGGACAATTTTGTCCCATTTTACAAAGAATTCCCTCAATAAAGGGTAATCCTCCAATATGTTGGGTCTATCTTTTTTATGTCCATGCAAGGTGGCCTGGGTTATTTGTGTGCATTATGAATCTGTCTATCTGGATCCAATGTTTTTAGGGTCATTTGTGCACCAGTCCATGAGCCTCTGCAACAGTATTGCTTGTCTGTACAATTGCAAATCTGGGATACCAAGCCCTCCTCGGTCTTTGGGCAGATACAGGGTTTGCTTAGCTATTCTTGTCTTTATACCATTCCATATGTAAGCCTCTATTGCGTTTTGTAATTTGCTTATATAATCTGAAGGCATGGAGATTGGGAGAGTCTGCAAGATATAAAGAATTCTAGGTAATACATTCATCTTTATAACTCCGATCCTGCCCAACCATAAAAGATTCTTGTTTCTCCAGCAGGAGAGGTCTCTCATCAGAGTCCCTTCAAGGTGCTTGTAATTAGCCACAAATAGAGTCTCTGCATTCGCCGAGAGTTATATCCCTAAATATTTCATTTTATTTGGTTGCTGCTTTAGTGGACACTCCAACAGCAGTTGCGGAGTCTCCTCCGTAGGCATTGTGATATTTAAGAAATCCGATTTATTGACATTTAGTAAGAAGTTAGAGTGCCTACCATAATCACTAAAGATCTGCAAGACTCGTGGGAGGGAGTATTCCGAGTTTGTGAGTGTGAGTAGTACGTCGTCCGCGTACATCGCTATTCGCAACTTAATGTAATGCCTGTGACCTATTCACAACTAGGTGGGGTGTTAGAAGTGCAGCAAAGTGCTTGTAATAGGACATACCAAACCCATCTGGGCCCGGGCTCTTTCCTGCTGGCATGTCCTTGATGGCTTTTAATATCTCTTTGTGTGTTATGGGGGACTCCAATTGTTTTTCGCCTCTTCTGTGTCTATAGTGGGGATTTCTATGTCTTTTAGGTATTCTTCTATTTCCGTCAAGTTAGTCTCAGTATCTATGTCAACTTTTTGTGCTAAGTTGTGTGGTTGTAAGTTGTATAATGAGGAGCAGTATAATCGCAGTGTCTCGGCTATTTTCTGACTGTCCTTATGTTGTACCCCATGTTGGTCATATATGTGAGCAATATGCGCCTGAAATTGCTTCCTTTTGAGAGCTTTGGCCAAGAGTGCCCCTGGTTTATTACCAAACTCAAAGTATTGTTGTCACAAGTGTAGTGCCCTAGTTTGTGCTTCCTTAAGGTGTAGCGCCTGTAGTTCCTCCCTGACTTTTGTGAGTGAGTTGAGTATAGTGACCAATGTGTTTTTTTGTGTTCGGTTTCCCAGTATGCACTTGCGCCTTTAATGAATTGCTATACTGTCTATTCTGCTTGCGCTGCTGTCCTTTAATTTTAATCAAGACTCCACGTATGACGGCCTTGTGAGCTTCCCATATCATTGGGGTTTTAGTCTGTCCTACCTTATTAAGTCTAAAGTAATCTTTTAGCTCTCTGTCGATCTCTAATCTATTTAGTGGATTTTTTAGTAAATGTTCGTCTAGTCGCCAGATGTAGGGGAGTAGTGGCTTCTCTGTCCAAGTAAAGTCGCACAGCAATGGGGAGTGGTCTGACCACAGGCATGGCAATATGTCCGCATGGTATACTTGAGATAAAGTTGCCGAATCTGTGATTATATAATCTATCCTAGAGTATGACTGATGTGGGTGTGAATAGAACGTGTAGTCCTTGTCTCTAGGGTGCAACGTCCTCCATGTATCATGTACCATAAGTTGGTGTAATTGATGATTGATGGATTTGAGCACTTTCCTGGGCATGCTGGAGGAGCCACTTGTGGTGTCCATTGTGTGATCTAGCGGTATATTGAAATCCCCACCTAGAAAGACTGTGCCCCTACTCAGTTCTAGTATCCTTTGTATGACCCCTCTCATGGCTTTGTGTTGTTGTTGGTTAGGCATGTACACATTCACCAGTGTTATATACCTGTTATATAGTAATCCTACCACTAGGATAAACCTTCCCTCTCTATCTTTTTCCACGTGTGTTGGTTGGAACTGGAGTACATTCTTGATCAGGATGCCCACGCCCCCTGATTTAGTCTGCCCGGAGGACAGAAATGATCTCTACTATACCTGGGCTGATCTTTGACTGTTTCTGAGCAGGATAGCCTCGCTTTTACTAGTTATGCTGCCATACAGATTATAGACACTTTCAATTTTATCCTTAGGTTATGATGGGTTTTACTTATGCTTGTTTTCTCCAATTGGGAAGTTATTTATATATGTGTCCGTAAATAAGTGTGTATATGTGTTTATACTATTGAATAATATGTGGTTTCAATTTCACTTTTATTCTGTTTTTTGCTGCCTGAGAACATTAGATCATAGTTATAACCCTTTCCATAATGTCCCTACAACCACTTCTTCATAGTCTGTAACCTATATATTGTATACAAGATAATAACGGTATGTCTAGAGTTAAGGGTATACACTGATATCTTTACAGAGTTAATAATATAACCTAACCGGTCCACAGATTATTCCTCTGCCCCTCCAACATTAAAACCCACCACCCACACACCCAACCCTACTCTAAAACCCACCCAATCCCCCCTTAATAAAACCTAACACTAACCCCTTGAAGATCACCCTACATTGAGATGTCTTCACCCAACCAGGCCTAAGTACTCTACGAAGCCGGACGAAGTGGTCCTCCAGACGGCCAGAAGTTTTCATCCGATCCGGGCAGAAGAGGTCCTCCTGACGGCCAGAAGTCTTCATCCAGGTGGCATCTTCTATCTTCATACATCCGGAGCGGGTCCATCTTCAATCCAGCCAACGCGGAGCATCCTCATCAAACGAAGTCCAACGGAAGAATGAAGATTCCTTTAAATGATGTCATTCAAGATGGCGTCCCTTCAATTCCGATTGGCTGATAGAATTCTATCAGCCAATAGGAATTAAGGTAGGAAAAATCCTATTGGCTGATGCAATCAGCCAAAAGAATTGAACTCACATTCTATTGGCTGATTGGAACAGCCAATAGAATGCGAGCTCAATCCTATTGGCTGATTGGATCAGCCAATAGGATTGAACTTCAATTCTATTGGCTGATTGCATCAGCCAATAGGATTTTTCCTACCTTAATTCCGATTGGCTGATAGAATTCTATCAGCCAATCGGAATTGAAGGGACGACATCTTGGATGACGTCATTTAAAGGAACCTTCATTCTTCAGTTGGACTTTGTTTGAAGAGGATACTCCGCGTTGGCTGGATTGAAGATGGACCCGCTCCGCGCAGGAAGGATGAAGATAGAAGATGCCGCCTGGATGAAGACTTCTGCCTGTCTGGAGGACCACTTCGCCCGGCTTCGTAGAGGACTTCGGCCCGGTTGGGTGAAGACGTCTCAAGGTAGGGTGATCTTCATGGGGTTAGTGTTAGGTTTTATTATGTGGGGATTGGGTGGATTTTAGAGTAGGGTTGGTTGTGTGGGTGGTGGGTTTTAATGTTGGAGGGGCAGAGGAATAATCTGTGGACAGGTTAGGTTATATTATTAACTCTGTAAAGATATCAGTGTATACCCTTAACTCTAGACATACCGTTATTATCTTGTATACAATATATAGGTTACAGACTATGAAGAAGTGGTTGTAGGGACATTATGGAAAGGGTTATAACTATGATCTAATGTTCTCAGGCAGCAAAAACAGAATAAAAGTGAAATTGAAACCACATATTATTCAATAGTATAAACACATATACACACTTATTTATGGACACATATAGAAATAATTTATTTATGTGGGTAGTGGGTTTTAATGTTGGGGGGGTATTGTATTTTTCTTTTACAGGTCAAAGAGCGGATTACTTTGGGGCAATGCCCCGCAAAAGGCCCTTTTAAGGGCTATTTGTAATTTAGTATAGGGTAGGGATTTTTATTATTTTGGGGGGCTTTTTTTATTTTATTAGGGGGATTAGAGTAGGTGTATATAGTCTACACAAAGTATTGGGATACTTTCTTAAACTATATTAAATACATCCCCATATTGTGTGCTGTAAGTTGTAATGAACTTAGGTTTTTGATTTCTCTTCCTGTTGGTCTTTGATTTGTAGCTTAAAAGCTGTTCTCTCGGAATCTGATTGACTTCCATTTTGGCTTTACAAAGGATCTCATCACTATATCCCCTTTCTTTCAGACGTTGTGTCATAATATTAACTTGTTTTGAATAGCTCTCTTGGTTGAAACAATTGCGTTTAGCACATATAAATTGTCCCTTAGGGTTACCCTGTATCGTGTGCTGTGGAGGAACTAAATTCTAAAATTGTTTCCTGCAGTAGGTTTTCTGAAAAGATCAGTCTACACAATTTCTTTGTCTGAATTGCCTGTAATAACAATATCCAAAAAATGTTTCCGATTCAAATTTTGCTCCCCTAGGAAGCTGATGCCACAGTTGTTCCTATTCAGATACCTACAAAAATGATCAGTTGTTGCTTCACTGCAATCCAAAATAAAAAACAGATCATCTATATAACGCACATATAGAATAATACTGTCTCGATAGGGGTTTCCATCTCCATAGACGTGAGACTGCTCCCACCAACCCATAAAAAGGTTGGCATAACAGGGGGCGAATTTTGCCCCTATAGCAGTCCCATGCCTCTGGCGATAGTAACTCCCATCAAACATATAAAAAATTATGAGTGAGTAGATAGTCAATGGATCTGAGTATAAATTGTTTTGTTGTATTTTCAAAATTACTACATCTTTCCAAAAAATATTCTATGGTTTAAAACCCCTTCTCATCTTGGATTGATGTGTACAATGATGTAACATCAGCAACAAAGAGCCTGTATGTTGGTTTCCATTTGATTTGTTTGAGCTCTGACAGAAGCAATGTTGTGTCCTGAATAGATATACATATATACAGTATATAAGGGGCAACCAGATGTGGACTCCTTGCTCAGTGTGCTTAGAGGAATATGGCTATACCTCACTGATGAGGCCCAATGAAGGCAGAAACAATTGTCTGGGGTTGCTGTGTTCCTTGTTCAGAGGCGGGATCAGACTGATATACTACAGGAAAGTTCTACTCTGTGAAAAGCATTACTGGGCTAAAAAGCTGCACCCAGGTGGTAAAACGCGATAGAACAGGCTAACAATGGTATTGAGTTGGTTGTTCGTTCCTGTGAGTGTGCTTTTCTTTATATGTATAGTAATCACTGTGCAGCACATAGGATTTGTTTGTTAATAAAATTAATTTAAAACAAATGTAATGCTATGCCCTGCAAACACATGGGCGTAGATTTTTTATAGGTAGCTGTAGCGAATCATGTCCCCTCAACCTTGCTAAATGCCGACAGCATACACTGTCGGCATTTAACATTGCACAAGCATTTCTTGTGAAGTGCTTGTGCAATTCCGCCCCCTGCTCACTCGCAGCCAGTCGGCCACTAGCAGGGGATGTCAATCATCCCGATCGTATCAGATTGGGATGATTGCAGTTTGCCACCTAAAAGGTGGAGAAGTTAAGGAGCAGCAGTCTTACGACAGCTGCTTCTTAACTTCTGATTCAGGCGAGTATGGAACGATGGGCATAGAATGCAGCATCCATTGCTTAATAAATCTGCCCCTAAACCTAACCATTAAACCTTTTATTACTAACCCCCTAAACCATCAGACCCCATCACTACAACTATCACCCCAACTGCCAGAGATTGCAACTCCATACCTTGGTGTCAAGATTTGAAGAGGTTGAAGACCAAGGGAGGCAGTATCAATACAAAGGGACGGGGCGTTATATTTTTATTCTTTTTAAATAACCATTTACCATTACGTTGCTTATATTTTAAAGATTGTAGCGAATTCAGTTTTGTGCCTATATTGCCTACCATGAATAATTTAGAACTGGTTGAAGATAAGCTTCATACATGGACACAAGATTAAGGGGTTGATTTATTATATATCGAGGTAACATGGCTTGACATTGCTAAATGCTGACTGCATACGCGGTGTGCATTTATCATTGCACAAGCATTTCTGGTGAAATGCTTGTGCAATGCTGCCCACTGGCAGCTAGCAGGGGCTGTCAATCATCCAGATCGTATCGGCTTGGGATGATTTCAATCCACCACTTAAAAGGTGCCAGACAGGTAAAGGTATTACATCTATTATATCATTTTTCTAGACCGCTAGTTCTGTAATGAGCGCTTTTTCCTTTTGTATTATACTTTGTTTACTTTTCACATTTTTAGAGATTTGTGTGAATATTTAGGGAGTTAAGCCAGTTACTGTCTGTTGAGAGCTATTATACCTTACCTTTCTTTTCATACAACAATGACATGCATAAAAAATAGTATAATGGAAACTGAATAGAAGTCAACACCAAGCTAAAATAAACTTTTATTTAGGAAATGTATACATACTGAAACCATCAACAGAGCAGCCATAAATTGTATATAACAAGTATTTTTAACTTATTTTGCAATACCCCATTATTGAGTTTATAAAAAAAAATGTAAAAAGACACCATGCCTTCCAAAGTTAAATATAAAAAAAAATAAGATTGTAACAGTAAAAACTACCATATTGTTTGTTCTTTTCCAACTATCATTTAAATTGTAGCCCCTTTTAAATAGTAAACATTGGACTAGTTTTATGAAAGCTGGGAAGGATTGGAGATGCATGCAATGACTACTGCTATCTTTGCAGTTAAACCATTATTGTATTTTAATATGTATTTCCTTCTAGTTAAGAATAAGAAAGGTTTGTACTACCTCCTTTTTACCTTTGTTGGTCTCTCTTTTCTTTTCTATTTGTTCTATATTTTGTCCATCCAGTGCTTTTTTGACAAATCACAATAAAGCTTGAAGAATAAAAACCCCCCTAATTTATTTTTACCTGATAAATTAATTTCATTCTTGGTTGTGAGAGTCCACAAGACCTTACTCTCGGGATTACATCACCTGGCCACCAGGAGGAGGTAAAAACACCCTACACCAGAGCTTACATTTTCCCTCCTACTTCCCACTTCCTTCTAGTAGTGTGTATAGCCAGGGATAGAAACAAATAAGAAAGAAAGATAGTAGGGACATAGGTGCAAACAAACTGTCACCACAAAACAAAAATGGGCAGGTTCGTGAACTCTCACAACTAAGAAATAAATTAATTTATCATTTAAAAATACATTTTGTTTTCTTTCTATTGGTTGTGAGAATCCACAAGACTTTACTCTTGGGAACTAATACCCCAGCTGAGAAGTCCACAAAAATGTACCACTGCCTTTAAGACATTCCTTTCAAAGCTGCCTCCACAGAGGCGAAAATATCAAAATGATAACATTTACTGAAAGTATGCAAAGAATTTCATATTGCAGCTTTGCATTTCGGCTCCACTGAAGCCTCATTCTTGAAGGCCCACAAATTAGAGACAGAACGAGTAGAATGAGTCGTAATTCTGGCGAGTGTTTGCTGATCTGCCTCCATGTAAGCTTTGTGAATCAAACTCATCAACCAAAAAGACAAAGACACAGAAGTCCCTTGCTTTTTCCTGAATATAGGACAAGCTTTGAGACTGCTGAAAATGCTTTGTAGCCTGTAAATAAAACTTCAATGCCCTGACCACATCCAAATTATGCAATATCCTTTCCTTAGAAGACTAAGGCTTATGACATAAAGAAGGAGGAACAATCTCCTGTTTAATGTTTTCTGATGAAACTACCTTTGGCAAAAACCCAGACACCGTACGTAACAGATCCCTTTCCTGACGGAACACTAAATAAAGCAGACCACAATACAAAGCCGATAACTCTGAAAACCATCAAGCTGAAGAAATTGCTAACAAGAACAGGGCCTTCCAAGATAGAAACTTATGTCCAAGGAATGCATTGGTTTAAACGGAGCAAACTGTAGGACTCTAAGGACCAAATTAAGACTCCAGGGAGGAGAAACCAGCCTGATTACAGGTCTGATTCTAACCAGAGCCTGAACAAAGGACTGAATATCAGAAAGATCGGCTAACATCCAGTGAAGTAAAACAGAAAGTACAGAAATCTGGCCATTGATAGAACTGTCCGACAAGCCCTTATGAAGAAGTTACTGAAGAAAAATGAAGAATACGGAGGGGGGGTGTTTCTGACAGGCCGACTGAAGCTGGAGTTTGTATTGATCTGTCAGAAAAAGCTTCATTGCCACTAAATCAATGATAACCCCACCAAAAAAACACATTCTCAATCGAGGTGTGAGAGAACTTTTATCAACATTGACCTTCAACCATGACTGTGAAGAAACCAAAAGTAGTTTATCTGTATGAGCGACTGCTAAAGGTAAAGATGGAGCCTGAACTAATATATCATCCAGGTAAGGAGCCACCACTACTCCTTGAGCCCAAATTACAGAAAGAAGAGCTCCCAGAACCTTTGTAAATATCCTGGGAGCAATAGTCAGACCAAAAGCTAGGGCTGTAAATTGATAGTGCTCGTCTTGAAAAGCAAACTATAGAAACTGATGATAATCCTGATGGAATGGGATTGTGTAAATATGCATCATTCAGGTCCACTGTGGACATAAATTGACCTCGAAGTACCAGAGACAGAATTGATCTGATGGTTTCCATCTTGAAGGAAGGAATTTTTAAGAACTTGTTGAGAGTCCCCTCCTTCTTCGGAACCCCTTTCCTTGGTCTGCCAACAGAATTGGGACTACCCCCATGTCCTCTATGTCTTGCACATACCAAAGAAAAGCCGCCCTCTTTCCTAGTCTTTTGGAAATGTACAACAAGATAAACCTACAACTCGGAGGCCAAAATCTGAAGCCTATTCGGTAACCCTGGGAAACAATTTCCGGAACCCAAGGGACCGACAGACCGAGCCCATGCCTCCAGAAAAAAGGTTTAATCTGCCCCTACCTGAGAAGGATCTAGATCGGGGGTCACATACTGTCTTGGACTCGGAAACAGAGTTCTTGGTCTGCTTAGACTTTCTCTAGATTGGATTTGGTATCCAGGTAGGCCTAGAGGACTCATTGCTCTGGGAGGAAGTTCTTTAGTTTTGTCTAAAGGAACTAAAACGGCCACCGGACTTTCCTTTAGGCCTAGACATCTTATCCTGAGGGAATAAAGCTCCCTTGCCACCTGTCACAGTAAAGATAATCAATTCCAATCCCGGAGCAAACAGGTTCTTACCCTTAAATGCTAAAGACAGTAGTCTGGACTTAGAAAACATGTCAGCTGACTAAGAATTTAGCCAAAGAGCTCTTCTGGACAAAACTGCAAGCGTTAGCATTGATGCAAATAATCTGGGTGATCGCATCACAGACAAATCAATTTGCTGTCTTTAGGTAATGAATACAAACTTGGATATTCTACAAAGGGGATTCCACTGACACTAGATCTAATAAGGAGTCACGCCAAAATGCTGCAAACTCCAGCCACTGCAGCAATACTTACTGCAGGCTGAAACAACAGCCCCCTTGTAAGAAAGCCTTCCTAAGGCAACCCTCCAATTTTCTATCTATTGGGTCCCTGAAATAAGTACCGTCTTCCAGAGGAATAGTAGTTCTCTTGACTAAAGTAGATATGGCCCTACTTTGGGAATAGTCCACCATAATTTCAAATTCACCTCAGGGACAGAGAAAAGCTTCTTGAAAGTAGGGGATGAAGTGAAATGAACCCCAGGCTTATCCTATTCATTTGAAATAATTTCTGACACTAATTACAGGACAGGAAATGTTTCAGGAATCCTGGATGTAGGTTTGAAAATGAGGTCTAACTTCTGAACTGGCTTGTCCTCAACAGGTCTAGATTCTTGACCTCCTTAAGTTAGGATTGTAGATGATCCATCTTAAACTGAAAGGTAATCTCCTCTGGTTCCTTTTATGATTCAGAAGAAGACTCATCTGATGAAACCTCACCATCCAAATTATAAGAGGAATTTCCAGCATCAGTAACCTGCGCCTGACCCTTGAAGTACCAGCAGGAGTACTACCCCTGGAAGAGGAGCCTGAGGAAATATGTTTAGCCTCAGTAACTGCCAACTGCAAATGAGATTTAAAATGTGGTGCAAATTCAGTCACTCTACACTGGGCAATGTATACAGGTAGATGACCCAGAGTAGAAATAGAGTTGGAGCCCTGAGAATGATTCTGTAAAGCAGAGGCTAAGCAAGTGCTGCAAAGCTGTGCTGGAGGACAGATCCTGACAAATTTACACATTAAACATTTATCTTCATTTATCTTGAGGCTACTCTCAGATAAAATCAAATCAGTAGCTGCAGCCTCAGCTTGGCTCCATATTGTAGACCAGAGTGACAAATTACCCCTTTACAAAGGATTAACGATAAAATGAAAAAAGGGAAAAAGTTTAATAGGATTCTTAGGAGCCCCCATCCCCCTATGAGCAAACTTGCGAAATGTCCCCTTAAGGGATCTAAACTATAACCTGCCAATATACAAAAGCGCAAGGTCCCCAAAAATTATTATATATCTACTTAGTCAGTAAATACATTTATTCATATGTGCAAAATATGTCTTCCTTGCTCCGGGATAGGGAACTTACCCCCTCCTGAGATCCTCCGGTGTTGGGGAGCAAGCCAAAATGCTCTCCTGTGGCAGGAAAAACTGGTAACTATTTCCTAGCCCACAGGAGAAGCGAATGTGCCTAGTCCCCACTAGGTACCGGAGACTGACAAGACGGATTGGATTTAAAGGGCTATAATCCTAAAGTTTAAACAAATAAATGTTTAAACATCAGATAAGCACATTACATCTGACCCCCGAGTAGAACAGAGGGAGTCTTGACCAATGAGCAAAAAAGTGGGCAAAAAAACTACTTTATCCCCCTTTGTGCACAAACCCGTGAACTGTGCACAAAACTCCAAACTGACAAAAAAATCCTGAAAATGGAAAATGTTACTCTAGTAAGGGGTGTGGAAGGCCAATGGCACCTACTAAACACCCATCCTAGCGGCCTTAGGGGTCTATGGGCTTAGGTACTTACCCACCCTCCAGACCTCTCCACTGCACAGCATCAAAGAATCTAACTGACAGTGAAGATCTGTCCTGTGCTGTAACTGACAATGTAGGTCCTTGTTGGGAGAGTACATACACATGACCTGACAGGAGGAGGCAATGAGAAGAGAATTATATTGCACTAGCCGTACTAGCCTGTGAGGGAAAACTTGATTAAAGATAAACATAATTTCCTAAGAATAATTAACACCTCAATCCTTCCCTCTCTTTGACGAGGCAAAGAACTACTGTGAGGGAGGTAGGAGGTATACATAAAGCTCTGGTGTAGTGTGTCATTGTCTCCTCCTGGTGGCTAGGTGATGTAATTTCCAAGAGTAAGGTCTTGTGGACTCTCTCAATCATTAGAAAGAAAAAAGCTTTGTCCCAAGCTTAGTAAATTTGTTCACAGCATAATTGTAGGAAGCACTCCCCTAAGATTTAATGAACGAGAAAGTGCAGATAACAGGAACAAGCAAGCTATGAACTTATGTTTAACATGCTACTCCAGTTTGTATCATCAAGTTTTCATAAATCTAGACAATTAATAGCTCATTAGTAAAGTAGTATGAAAAGGAAAATACATTGTAAACAAGATTTAAGTAATTCAAGTAAACTACATTAAAACCTGAAATACAGAAATCCTACTAAATACTTTGTTGATATTAGAATAAAAAAAATTAAATAACCTAATCGTGAACCTAGTGAACAAAGGCTCGTTAAAAAATTGAGTAATGATAATATTCCTGTGCTTGGTAGTTACAATCTAACAGATTTACTTCACTCAGCTCAAATGGGCTATATTGTTGCAGCCATCATATCATATTTTACACAATTTATAAGCTTATCAAAATAGCAGGTGCATTTTTTTGACCTCTGTATTCCTAAATCTTACTTGGGTTTTCTTTGTCTTGTTTCTCTTATCCTTGGGTGTAACAAGGCTTTTTATATGAGACAAGATAAACAGCTACCAATTATGGGAGCTAAACTTGCCTTCTATTAGAATCAATTTCAGTTTGTGTAATCAAGATACTAGATTTGTGCATTTGTCTATTTTGGGCTGATCTGAATGCCGAAGACGGTGGCCGCAAGCTGCATTTGGCAATTTTCAAAAACCTTATTTATTCTTGTGGAAGTGAAACATTCTAAGATCTGGATTAGCACAGATCTTAGTGTGGTGCACTTTTACAAGAATAAACTTTGAAAATTGAAAAATGCACGTCTACTAGATACATAAGTCTCTATTGGGTAACTATGGCTAAGGCAAAAGGAATGGTAAAGGGGGCATGTTCTTTAACTGCCTAGGGCATAGTACTTACCATTTTGTTTTGCTTTGTTAACACAAGTAATTTAACCAAATACATTAAAGGGTCATTTAACACTTTGAGATGGTAAAACAAAATGATAAATCATATATACAAAAAAAAACTCTGCAATATACTTTATTTATTTAGCCTCCTATTCCTGTAACTCCATTGTGAAATTGTGAGCTTTTCAGTTCCTGTTATAAATGAAAGTGCAGAACACTTTTATATTCCACACAGCTATTGGCTGCACACTCTAGTGACCTATTTATAACTGTCCCTAATTGGCCACCACAGAGAAGGTAACCTAAATTACAACATGGCAGCTCCCATTGATTTATAGACACTAAAACTTTAAACTTATTTTGTCAATATTTAAACAGCTAATAAAACTTGAAAAAATACATCTACATGTTATTTTCAGACTACTCTTTTCTTTTAATGTATCATTCTTTCTAGCATTTTTTTTTAGAGTTTAATGTCCCTTTAAAACATTAAACTTAAAAATAAACTGTTAAAAATGTAAACAAAGATTAATGGGCACACCACCTGGATGATTTTATTGACCAAACGGGTAAAATGTAAGCCAATATTATGCTAAAATTAGCTATTTTTTCTTCTTCAATGTTTGTTGCACAATTACCATTAAATCAATTTATGTTAAACTATGCAATCGGTTTGTGTTTTGGATAGCTTAAATAACATGTATAAATAACAGAAAATGTTATAATATGTCAAAGTATTACACTGCCCCCAGACAGACGGCAACAATTTTCTGTGGAGAACACTGCAGAGTACATATGCATTTTTAAGTATCATAAACAGCACTGTAGCCCTTTCCAGAGCTGCACTTGTAGATTTAACTTTTACACTCCCCTATAATTCTCTACTGCGTATCATTCTACTCTGTGTTGTTAAAGGGTCTATTATAGTGATATAATTACTTACTAGATACGTCCCAGCTTTATGTGTCTAACCCCTGCAACTGTGTTAAACACATAGGGCCATATTACAAGTAGAGCGCCAATTTATCACGCTCCTTTAAATATACATTATATTAATTTATAGGTGGAGCATACGCTCATATGCTACCTGTAATAAATTCTTCATTATAGGTAACTTGGGAGTGGTGCTGTTTAAGGTATACTCAACTCTCTAATGGGAGGCCTGTGCATTGGTTAAAAATTAACTTTTACTTTGGTCACTTGGTCAAGCTGAGCTCTCAATGATCATTAAGTTTTATATTCGGCTCCCTTTAAAAAGAGAGGACAATTTTATCTGCAACAGCATATTGTATGGCAAACTACTTTGTGTCTTGATAACCATTTAAGTAGTACATTATCCTGTTATATAAACGCACCCTGTTTGTCAAAAAACAATAGTTTCTAGTAGCATTTTGCTTGAATTTAAGTACTTTCTGTTGGAAACCCATTCTGACCTCTTTCTAAAGTCATCTTCTAGCTGCTTGACTTGACTTTTTCGTAACTGTTAATTTAGCTGCTTAATAAAAAGTTAAAATACAGCTCAAAGTGCACTTTTAAAATGCAAAACATGTACACAAGTGAAATACAATAATCAGTGTTCATTTATGATTGTAGTGTAGTCTTTGAAGGAAATTACACAGGAAGTGGTTTACCAGTGTTGGGGGACATATAGGTGGTCAGTAGTTAATGGTGCTGTGGTGGTCATGTCTTTAGGATTAAAGTGTGCTGAGGGTTGGGAAACTGTGGCCAGGGTTAATTGCTGTGGAGTGGTTTGGAACAGTATGATTAGGTTAGGGTTAAACATCACTGGAAGCCTGATGAAACAGACAGCAGTCTGAGAAACGCGTTGCTTGTTCTTTTAAATATCTAGTGTCATGAGACACTGAGATTTTTATTTTATTAATAAAATTTGGTTTTATGTAAACCTCTTAGTGAGAGTCTGAGCTCTGTCAGTCCGGCAAGACATTGGAGAAACCAGTTTCCTTGCAGTGTCAGTGAGCTGGGACACTGTGAGATCCCAGTCTGTTTGATTTAGCACAATTGGGTGCTGCTCCACTTGTGAGTACCTTTTTGATTACCTAACAAATCTCTTTCACCAACTGTATTACACTAGGAGGCGCCTTTGTCTTTTTGTGATTTTTTTCACAGAGAAAACTTGCTCTTAGATCCTGATTTCCCTGACAAAGCAGCTGACTCCAGTCATCATCTGTGTTCCTGATCATTGATCATCCTGGTATTTGATCACATTCATCATTTGAGACTATACCCACCCCAATTGGGACATTTACCATCTATATAACATTGCAGAAGAAGACAGCATTTCCAGATAAGAACCTTTCAGGAATTTCTTATTACTGTATTTGCTATTATTTGTGTTGTATCCTATGTTTCTCATAGTCCCATATTTATAAGAATTGTTTCTTTTTTGTTTACATTATTCCGTATAGTATATTTTATTATAGTTATTATATATAATATCTTGTTCTCTTCTCTCTTAGCCTATTTACATAATAATCATATAAGGTCCTGTGCGCCCCCTAGTAGTAACACACCCTTAGTGTTACTGATTGTTTGTTTTTAGAATATATTATGGGATAGCTCTTACCAAATAAGTACCATGCACATTTGTACTAAGGTTAGTGTAGTACCTTCAAATGTTGTAACCAGTGAAACCGTTTGAAGGATTTTAAGGGGGAATGATGAATACCCAAATGCTATAACAAAGCAATATAACAAAATGAGAGAATATCAGTGAGAAAGTAAGTACTAGCTAGAATTCAAGGAAGGCCAACAAATCTATAGTGTAACGCAGGGCCGTTTCTGATAAATAGTAAAAAGTGAGGATATTTTTGTTTCTTTTTTATGAACATAATGGGTTTTAATCTTTCTAGCCTGCTTGTATGTACATCTATAAAAATGTGGCCCACCAGAGCAAATTGTTAGATAGCTCATATCTAAGGCATCATAGAAAGGGGTGTGTGTAAAACAACTAACATTCTTGCTTACGTTGCCCACCTGTTTCTATTGAGAACCATAGTGCTAGTCATATAAAAGTTCATTTTGTATCAAAAGGACATTTTGTGCGCTATCCTATATATGGATGAATTAGTGTTTTTGTGAAATAATAAGACTGATGCATTGCAACTGCTTCTTCTAGTGACGGTGTTAGCATCAAACTAAAAAGCGGCTAATCTCCATTCTGGAAATCTATGGCACTTAAAACCTTTAATCTTTATGAATATTCTTTGAGAAACTTCATGTGAAAGGTTTTTACTTTCTGTAACAGAATCTTCAGTTTTTCTTCAGGTGGAAGAATTGTCATTCTAGAAGGAAAAAAAAGAAACAAAACATTATTAAATATATTGGTTGGAGGATGTAAAAGTTTTAATATGAAAGCATAGATAACTTACTTTTGTTTCTCTAACTTAGTGCTAGTGTTAACCCCTTAACAACCACAATGTACCCTGTATGTCGCTGGTTATTAAGGTTCTTTCTGCCCATAATAGCGCAGGTGTCACCAGCAGAGGCAAGACTGCGCTATTATGACCTCCCTCCCACCTGCAGGCCTCATGAAATAGCCCGGTCTTTATCATAAAAATAAGCCCCTTTGAAAAACCAGGGATGTACAGAGTACGTCTCTGGTCGCTAAGGGGTTAATAAATTCACACAAAGTAGTCTTCTGTAAGGTGTCCTTTCTTTCATAAGGTGGTAAGAGTCCATGAGCCTTTACTACTGGGAATTCAACGCCTGGCCATTAGTAGGAGGCAAAGATACCTAATATTCTACAAGCTTTTAATCCCTCTCACCACTCTGATATCCCAGTTTTATCTTTGCCTCAAAGTAGTAGGTGAAGAATTGTCTCTGGAATTTGTTTCTGGTAATTAGTACATACCGGAGCTCTGCTCCTTATTTTCAGCAGGCTCTCAGATGATCATGAACATTTCTGAAGCTGAGGAGCTAATTTTTTAGCACAAATTGTAAACCACATGATTATGAACCTTCATATATAAGAATAATTTTGCAATGAAAACTCTAGCTTTGTATGGTCAAATGAGTATATTGTTAAGTTTATTCTCTTTAACCGATTTCCCTGTCCCTCAGAAAAAAAGAACCATTGCTAACCAATCACAAACTAATATTCAGATACAGCACAAACTCTGTTTGCATATGTGCAGTCTAGCGTAGCCTGTCCTCTTGTATTCCCTTATGGCAGTTTAGCACTGATTCAACTTATTTACTATTGCAAAAAGTGATTATCCTATAATTATTGTTGATGCAAAACTGAAAATCCAACTTTTAAAAGCATACCACACAATAGAAGCTTAGGGAGGGAGGGAAAATTAAACAAAAGCTCACATAAATTGCCAAAAAGTATTAACCCAAGTCTCCCTGGGAGTAAGTGAAACAAGCAAAATTTTTTAGATGTGTTTCACAGCAATGTACAATTTTGAAAATGTATTACACTGGTGGTCTTTAAAAACGTAAAAATATAAACAGATGAATAATTGGACTATGTTTCTGTGTTTAAGATGAGTACTTGATGCAGAACACCTTTTTGGTTTTGTCGACCCGTCCATTTATTAATATAATGGTATTTATCCTTTTTAAATACATTTGTGTCCAAATTCCTCCTTTTTTCAGTGTGTTTTCCTAAATGACTTGGAATTATATATTTATTGCATGCAGGATTGTTTTTGATATGCATACTATTATTGTGCATTCAATTTCAGAATGATTGCTTATTTAATCTGGTGTTGCTACTATTATATATTTTTACAGTATGCATATTATTTAGGAGTTTTTTGGTTATGAATCCCAATTGCTGTGTGTGGGAATTAATTACACAAAGAGAGGATAGACATTGTCCTTTGTTTCTAACCAATGAAATGGTGTTGTATGCTATTTAATGTGCGCAGTCAGTTACAGGATCACAGCTTTGATTACAGCACAAGCTGAAACATATCAGCTGATGCAGTCTGACTCCTTTTTTATACCTTATTGTTGTCCTTGTTTTACGTTGCTATGTGCATCTGAATAAATGAAAGTTAAGTTGTATCCAGTACTCCTTGTTCTTAACTTTTTGTCTGTCTGGGGCTTCCCTTTAGTGAGCACGGATAGCTGTCACTTTTCCTTCCTTTTTGAAAAGACTCTCCCCTCTGTTTTTACTACAGGATGCTGCCAGATTGAGTTTTGAGGATGTCATTAAGGACTACTGAGCAATTCTAACGTTCACATTAGAGGTGAGACGTGTGCCGCAGCCACAGTGTTACTCGACTACCGAATTGCAAGTGAAGATAAGTTGTCCCTCTAAAACGTTTGATGGAGATGTTGCTAGAAACATGTTCTGAAATACATGGGAGAGTGGTCCTTTTGGGGCATTTTGTGTTACAAAATGTTACCTCGTTTTTGGTTATACACATTTCTCTGGTCCTGGATTTTAATATGATATATGTTTGTGGGAGAGGTCAATAAAGTGAACTGTGTATACTCATTTAAAGGTATATACACCAATATGTCTGTGTTTTTATAACTGGCGCACAAGCACTTTGTTTCTCTTATCTATTACTAGAGAGGGTCATGCCGCATTGCATTTGTAGCAGAGTACTCAAGGATTTGTGAGCTGTCTCCTAACTTAAAATAGTACAAACAATCTGCAATTTCACAACTCATGGCTTTCATGCCTCCACCAATTAAACACAAATGCATGCCGTTTATAATAATAAAAAAAAACTATTAAAAACAGGGGCACTTTCATTCATGAAAATTGACATTGCACCATATTTTCAAAATACTTATCTTTTTCTTCTGAAATGCCGGATCGCCATTCTGAAACAATGCCCCGCCTGCTTCTTCCTGGTTTACCCAGCAATGACGAAACCAGCTTCCTCGAATCACGGTGTTGTCTCAGGCAATGATTCCCCCCGGGGGGGCGTGATTGGAGGATGCTGGAATCGTAGAGGCTTGCGACGGGCTGGTGAAGCACTGGAGCGGCTTCAAGAAGAAAAGGTAAGTATATTTTAAGAAAACGGGTGAAATGTCAATTTTCATGAATGAAAGTGCCCCTGTTTTTAATAGTTTTTTAAAAACCAGGCACTTGAAAATTGACCTTCACTTTAATTTCAAATTGAAGCACATACACTCTATTGCATGAAGTTTTTACTTGCCTTGCCAATTGGGGACCCTCCGCCTGCAGACAAGTTATCTGTGAAAAAAATTGATAAATTATTTAAGGAAGCCCCAAAAAACATTATCTACCTTCCTGGTTCCTGATGCAGTTTCTGAGCTAATTAGCAAGGAATGAAGCAATGCAGATATTTCCTTTGTTCCTTTTACCAAATTCCAAAAACAGGTTTCCTTTACCCTCTGTAAAATTCGAGGTATGAGAGACTATTCCAAAGATGGACAGTGCTATTTCCACTTTGACTAGGCGGACTACTAGTAACTCTTAAGGATCTAAACTCAGAAGGTCCTTTCGGTTGGCAGGTTATATGTTTCCTCCAGCTGTTAGTGCCGCCTGTACCTCTGCAGCTACTGCAGTATAGTATGACAAAATCTCTGGCCTCATTTCCAAGAAGCTTCCCTTGATAAAATGCAGGATTGCTTGAGGTTGGTCAAGAGTGCGAGCAGTCTCATTTGAGATGCAGCTGTTGAAACAATTTGCATTAATGCAAAGAGTGCTGCTATGGCTGTTCTGGCTAGAAGAGCCTTATGGCTAAAAACATGGTCTGCTGATATACTATGTAAAGGCTGACTTCTTTCACTTCCATTTCAGAGAAAGATCTTGTTTGGACCTGCACTGAATTGCTACAGTAAAGGAGCTTTCCTGCCACAAGACAAAAAAGCTAAGGGCAGGATTAAGTCCGCTAGATGATTTCACTCCTTTTGTCATTCCAAGACGCAAAGTTCCTCTTTGGTTTCTCAGAAGTTAGACAACTCAAACTCCACATGGAAGCCTTGTTCCTCTTGGTTTAAGTCCAAACAGACAAAAAAAAAAAACAACCCCCCCCCCCAAAAAAACTCTCCCTTCCTCTAAGTCAGCATGAAGGTGCGGCCCCCAAGTCAGACTTAGTTCTGGTGGGGGCAGACTGAACTTTTTCAGGAGTCTTGGAGAAAATTCTGTTCAAGCTCCTTGGGTATTAACCATAATTTCCTAGGGGTACCGTATAAGCTTTTGGTCTTGTCCTCCTCGAGGAAGACTCCTCCTGTCTCATGTTCCAAAAGATCATTTAAAGGCCAGAGCTTTCTTGGCATGTGTAAAAGACCTAGAAAACATTAGAATGATTACTCTGGTCCCCATGGGGGAACAGATTCAGAGGTTCTTTGGTTCTTCTCATTGTTCCAAAGAAAGAACTGACTTACAGGCCGATCTTGGATCAAAACTCTGAACAAATTTCTTTAAAATGGAGACATTTCACACTATATTACCTTTAGTGCAGGAGGGTAATTTTATGTCTACCACAGACTTAAAAGATGTCTATTTGCATATCCCTATTCACAGGGTTCATATAAATTATGGAACAGACTGCTTCTTTCAGATGGCTCAGAAACATAGTAGCACAGTTTATTTCGTTCCTTCGTTCCCTTGGTTTGAAAATCAACATCCCAAAAAGCTCTCTACTGCCACATACCAAAATTGCCAAAGAGATTCTCTCAGAGATGCTCGCAAACTCAAATTGCAGAATCCCTGTGCTTTTCTTCATTAAACTCTGCTTCCTACACTGCTTCAATGTATCAAAGGTTTTGGTAGTGGCTTCAAATGCCGTTCCTTTTGCTAGATTTCACTTACGTTATTTGCTTCTTTAAATGTTGCAACAGTGGAATGGATATTCTATCACTCTGTCTCAGAAGATCTCTTTAACCTTCAAGACAAGACATTCTTTATCTTGGTGGCAGACTCACCAATCTTGATTTAGGAAGCCTCTTTCCTCCATCTGAATTGGGTAGTATTTACTGCGGAAGACAACCTGTTGGGTTGGGATGCAGTCTGGGGTTCTCAGAACGTGCAGGGAGTTTGGGCTCTTCGGAATGAAAGGTTTATGATTAACGTCTTAGAGCTCTATGCAATCTTCATGGCTATCCAGAGTTGGCCCCTGTTAAGACTGGAGTGTTTTCTGAGGTTTCATTTAGACATAAAAACATAGAATTTGACGGTAGATAAGAACCAAAAAGGCAATTGAAAAATGAAATACTTACACAACTCTTGTATGAGCAAGTAGACACCTTGGGTGACATAGCCACACGTACTGCCCGTTTCATTAAGAAATGGGGAGTGTATATTCAGACCTATACGCAACTCAGCATACATTCTAGAGGCCCAGATTAGAGGCGAGTGGAGACTAGATTTTAAATGATCCAGTGACTCTGTAATTCTGTAGGAAAAGTTGTTGAGAGGAGAATCTGACACCCCGGGGGGAGGAGCTGGCTAATTGGCCAAAAGTAAAAATAGAAAATGTGGGGGGACATGTACAGACATATCTGATTGAATGTTTCTTCTTTCCTTATCTTTCTTATTTTGTTGTCTTTTTCTACCACAATTTAATATGATGTACATAATAATGCATATGTAAATGTATCTCACTGAATCCTTGTTTACCTTAGGAGACAGTGTCTGTGTCATGTCCTTTTCACGAACTAAATAAAGAATTAAAAAAAAAAAAAAAGAACCAAAAAGGCCCATCAAGTCTACCCATATTACATGTTACTTTTTCCTTAGGATAGCCTTATGCATGTCCCAGGAATTTTTGAATTACTTTACAGTCTTTGTGTTTAGCACCTCAAAATGGAAGTTTATTCCATGATTCCACCACCCCATGTAAAAAAATGCTTCCTCAAATTTCTCCTGAATCTGCTACCCTCTAACTTTAAGTAAAGATAAGCAAGGTCTCCAGCACTTTATCAAATAGACTTTATTTAAACACAAATAGCGACGTTTCGGTGTCACAGCACCTTATTCATGCTTGGTGAGTATGAATAAGGTGCTGTGACACCGAAACGTCGCTATTTGTGTTTAAATAAAGTCTATTTGATAAAGTGCTGGAGACCTTGCTTATCTTTACTCCAAGCATGAATAAGGTGCTGTGACACCGAAACGTCGCTATTTGTGTTTAAATAAAGTCTATTTGATAAAGTGCTGGAGACCTTGCTTATCTTTACTTATGTGTTTAGGGCTTGGCAGCGCCCTAGGTCTACCGTGCACACTCTTCACTCCCAAGTGCTGTTCCCCTGTTGGACTTTTGACCCTCTAACTTTAGATTGTGACCCTTTGTTTTGACATTTATTTTTTTGAGAAAAATGCTTTCAGCTTCTATTTTATTAAGTCCCTTCATATATTTGAAGGTTTCTATCATGTCACCTCTTTCCCTTTTATCCTCTTAACTATACATATTTAGATCATAGAGTCTTTCTTTGTACGTTTTATATTTTAGACCATGTACCATTTTAGTAGCCCTCCTTTGGACAGCTTCTAGTTTATTTATTGTATTTATTTATTCTAGTTACATTGTAACAGTAGTAGCTTGCATCCATCACCAAGGTGGTACTCAAAGAGGCAGCCCACATTCTGACTTGGGCAGACCGCCATCATTGCATGATTTCATATATTCACATCCTGGGTGTGGACAGTTGAAAAGCAGACTTCCTCAGTCGTCAGTACCTTCACCACGGTGAATGGTCTATATTGTGAATTGTTGTGGAAGGCCAGACATAGACCTTAAGGTTTTTTGCTTGAATTCTAAGCTTTCCCAGAAGTTACCTAATCCCCTGACGGGCTCCTGCCTTGGCGTTCCTTCACGTGGAAACCCAAGGTCTATCTCCTGCAGTGGCTGCTGCTCTCCCCTAGGGGTGCACGGCCTTATGGCTTACATAAGGGGATGCAACCTAGTTACAGGAAATCCCAGCTAGTGGCTATAGGTGTGGGAGTTCCTGTAATTATTGTGAGCTGTACCCAGTCCCTGTGTCCTGTTGATACTTACCTTGGTTCTGTGCCTGCTGAGTTTTCAAGCTGATTACTTGTCTTATTCCTGTGCCTGCTGAGTCTTCTGTACTTGCTGTACCAGTGGCAGCTTACTTGAATCCTGCTGTACCTGCAGCAACTACCTGGTAACCCGTGGCAGCCTCAACAACAGTACCCGCTGGGTATCCTGTACCTCATGAGTTTCCTGTGCTTGCTGTACCAAAGGCAGCTTTCCTGAATACTTTTGTACCTGCTGCACCTATCTGGTACGCCATGACAGCCTCACCAACACTACATGCTGGGTGTCCTGTGCCTGCTAAACGAGTGGCAGCTTACCTGAATCCAGTAGTAACTGCTGCACCTACCTGGTACCCTGCGACAGCCTCACCAACAATACCTGCAGGGTATCATGTGACTGCTGAGTCTCCTGTGCTTGCTGTACCAGTGGAATCTTACCGCAATCCTGCTGTACCTACCTGGTGCCCCGTGACAGCCTCACCAACAATACCTGCTGGGTATCTTGTGCCTGTTGAGTCTCTTGTGCTTGCTATACCAGTGAACCCCGTTATCACTTTGCATCTTACTGGTGTCCACGTTTACCTGCTGGACATTGCTCCCCCCCCCCCCCGGTACCTCATTGCTGGACTGATCCCATGGTACCTAACCTTTGGCCTGTTCCTGGACTCTGCTCTTGATTGTCCCTTGGTACCTCATTGCTGAATTGACATCACGGTATCTGACCTTTGGCCTGTTACTGGTGTCTACTTTTATTTGCTCCTTTGGTACCTAGTTGCTAATCTGACCTCACGGTATCTGACCATTGGCCTGTTCCTGGACTCTGGTTTCTCCTCTTATTGAGCAATTCTATAATTATTTTTCTTGCTTTAGTAAAGCCTTTTAACTCCTTCAGGATGAGACAAGTGGACAAGATTGGAACGAAGTTCCAAAGTAAACAAACTGGAAAAAGAAGTCACGTGATCGTTGCTGCGATCACATGACTCCAACACCTACATTGCCAGGCACGTTCCCCAGTCAGATGTTCAGTTTACTCATCGAGAAGGGGAGCAGGGCCCCAAAAAATGTAAGACTTTCCAAGCCATCCTATGGGTGTTAAAGCCCAGCATGGCATGAAACATACTAAGGGGGTAAAGGAGTTAAATTACTTTTGGATTCCTGTATTTCTTTTCCTGCATATTGAGGTACACTCACCCATAGCCTCACAGTTCGAGATCTTGAGTTCCACAAGCAACTCTTTGATGATTTCCTGATCATTCAATCTGATTTACATCTTTCCTCCAAGTTCCAGAAGATACTGTTGTTGAAATTTTTTTTTAAATCTTTTGAATCTTCTAAAGTCAGCAAATTCCTTATTTGGTAATGTTATTTTAGTCATTATTCATATTAATGCTAAGATATGACTTTTGCAGTCCACCTAGGACAGCACTGTGGCTAAATTCATGTTTAGCAGACTTAGAGGCCTATTTTTCATATCAGGTCCGACAGACATCGCTGAATGCGGGGAGCAATACGCTCTCCATATTCAGCATTGCACCAGCAGCTTGTGAGATGCTGGTGCAACGCTGCCCCCTGCAGATTCGCCCCGCCAGCAGGGGGGTGTCAATCAACCCGATCGTACTCATCAGAGCAGGCGGACAGGGTTATAGAGCAGTGGTCTTTAGACCGCTGCTTCATAACTGGTGTTTCTGGCGAGTCTGAAGACTCGCCAAAAACACGGGCCCTCAAGCTCCGTACGGAGCTTGATAGATAGGCCCCATGGTCTTTATGGTAGACTTTATCTCTGCATTATGTAGGTAAGGCTTTATCTATCCTTTGTTACATACCATTATTTCTACTGTGACTGGAGAATGTAGGACCTTCCTGATTTTTTTTCTGTTCCTTAATCAATCTAGGAACCTAAATGTTCCTAATTATTCACAAACTCTAAATTTTCCCAGAGCTGCATGGAAGTCTAGTGTTATTTGGAATAAGGCCAAGCAATCTAAGAAGCCTACTTCCTCTTACGAATAACTTGAACCACCAATCAAGATTCTATTCTGGTAGACGTAGGCTATTCCTTTCTCAAATGGCCTAGTCGCAGTATGTCCAGAATTTCTGTATTCTAGTCATAATTGCCTATGGTTACAGTAGGGGCTTTAGGCAATTATTACCTTTGATGTCTATTCTGGCTTTTTTTCTGAAAGATCATGTACAGACAGGAGTTCTTTTTTTCTCTCAGCCCTTAACCTGGAACATAGGTGGTGTTATTTCTGGTTCCAGTTTTTGGAATAAGATCAAGAATTTTATTCCAATGTGTTCTTTGTTCCCAAGAAAGAGGGAATTTTATGGCCTATTTTGGATCTCAAAATGTTAACAGGTTTCTCAAAGTTCCTGGTTTTAAGATGGATTCTGTTTATTCCATTTTACCCTAGTTCATTTATGTTCATGATAGATTTGAAGGATGTTTTCCTTCATATTCCTATACTCAAGGAAAGCCACCAGTTCATAAATCTTGTCATTCTAGACATAATGCTTTCATTGGAGCTCCCAGAATATTTGCATAGGTTCTTAGGTATTTCAGTGGTCCCATTTATGCAGACTATTTTTTCCGTTTGGCTGTATTTTAACAACAGTTTACTGTTATTTTTTGCAGGCTTGGTAGGAGAATCAATGTTTCAGAAAGTTCTTTCTTCTCAATTATGAGTTTTATTTCTGAGAGTCTATGTAGACTGTACCATGTGATTTTGGCTTTTGGAATTGTTTGGATTTTGGAATATTTACATCTTAAAAATGGGACAGATTGGATAGGGATTAAAAATGCATTTAATTTGTTCTCATCCTACATAATATTTAAGAAAATAATTTGTCCATGACTACAGACGACTACAATTGTTACTTTAGCTTCTTAGTTAAAGTTCTTATTAAAGGGACAATAGATTTTTCCTTTCGTAAATGTTTTGTAGATGATTAATTTATATAGCCTATTTGGGAGTGTTTTTGTAAAAATATACAGATTTGATTATTTTTAAATAACATTGTGCTGATTTTCAGACTCCTAAGCAAGTCCAAATGTTTTAGATGTAAACTGACATCTAAAGACTCCTGGTTTTGCAATGAGTCTTTTCATATGCAGGGGAGGGGGAGTGTCTGCTCTTCTTGCTTTACCAGACCCTTTTAAGTGGGTGTCCCAGCCTTACCTCATCAACAGTGCTAAACTGGGAGCTTATAAGTAAGTTTTCAAAAGGTACTATAGTGGAGTTTTATATCAGTATCTGTGCATATTCTTCTTTATAATAGCGTCTATTACATGTAGTTATATAAAAAATGGTGTATACTGTTCCTTTAAGTATAGCTTTATGGGAAGCAGGACATTTTCTTCCAGGAATGTTACATTTTTTTCTTCTAGTTTAGTTCCACTTATGGAGTCTTTCTTAAAATGGGGCTTCTTTTATGTAGATTGCACAGCAGCAACTTAGTCTTCTTTACTCACTTTTCTTTTGGGATAATTTTTCACAGGAAAGTCCTACAGTTTAAGTTGTTGGTAAATAGGTGCCTGCCTTAATTTTTGTCCCATCCATTTACTTGTGTACTCCACAGCTTGGATATTAGATCCCAGGAGTGGACACTCACCAACTTACGAAAGAAAACAAAATTTATGCTTACCTGATAAATTAATTTCTTTCATGGTGTTGAGTGTCCATGAGACCCACCCTCTTTGATTTTTCTGATTGGCGGCAGTTTAGTATGAACCTTATTTACCCAGCTTTGGCTTTTCCTACTTCTCTATTATTCTCCTGTTCTCGGCTATACATTAGATTGGGGATATCAGAGAGGGATTAAAAGCTTGTGAAATGTATCTTTGCCTCCTCCTAGTGGCCAGTAGTTGAATTCCCAGCATTAATGGCTCACAGACTCTCACTACCATGAAATAAATTAATTTATCAAGTAAGCATACATTTTGTTTTTATAATACAGATACAATGAGCATAAAATTCTTACAGGTTATTCTTTCGGATATTCATAATATAAGCCTAATATTAACACATTATCTTCACTCAGAAGAAAATGTTATTGTATTTTTAATATTTTTACATCTTTGCACATGGCTTAGCACACCCTAGGTTCTCTCAAACGAAAGCCAGAACAGGGTTTTGTAGAGCACCCCATAGAAGTCTATAGGGAGAAGGCGTTAGTGCAGCCACAATATCCGACCTCCAGATGTTATTGCGCCTAAGGCTTTTGATCTACCGATAAAAGGTTTACTTCAAATTGTAATATGAGCGCAAGAATAGTTACACTATTGATTTTACTTGAGTGGTGTTAGCACTCAATAGCACTAATGTTTTTGCGTTACATTTGTAATCTAGCCATATATATTATACATACAAAACAAGATAATATGTTTTAATAGGCTAAGGGTTCGATTACAAGCCCACACTAACTTTTGCTCATATACCAAGTTGAAGGTAAACGTGACTGGGCAAACAGAAACTAAATTTGCACTCGCCAGGTTAGCGCAACTAAAGTCCTCACGTAAAAGTTTAGGGCTAAATAAAAAGTTGCACCAAACACAACATAATGGATTAAAATAAACAGTTACACTTGTATATACACTAATAATAATTATTCATATAACTATCAAAAATAAAAAAGTTATAAGGGTTAACAGGTATATGAATAGAAAAGGCTATATTGTATATATACACGTCTAAATATGTGTATATCTTCTTTTAAGTGAAGAACAATGGAAAGTAAAATATTCATAACTACCTTCGGGTTAGCGCAGTTGGTCTAATGCATGTCGGGTTAGCGCATGAGCTATAAGTGTTATTTTTCCATCCTAATATGGGAAGAGTCCACAGCTACATTCCTTACTGAACCTGGCCACCAGGAGGAGGCAAAGACACCCCAGCCAAAGGCTTAAATACCTCCCCCACTTCCCTCATCCCCCAGTCATTCTTTGCCTTTCATCACAGGAGGTTGGCAAGATTTTGGAGTTGTCTCTTATGGAGGGTAGTACTCTTCGAGATGGGACTGGAGATTTAAGTAGTCCTGTCAGCCTCTCATTGAGAGCATGGATGAAAGTTAGAGTCCGGAGATGCAGGGAGAGTCTTTCTGCGAAACCTTCCCGACTGATATAAACAGCTCCTGCTTTCTTCACTCAAGTCCATGTCAGAAGCGATGCTACTATCTGGGCTGTGATCCTGTTCCATGGCGTAGATTCTGGTAAGATTGTTTCATATTTTATACATGTATGGTAACGCAAGAAGACAGGTTCACAAGTGTGACTCCTTTTATCTGTATAGAATCAAGGGTTAATATCTCCTTAGGAGGATTATTGAACAGGGGAGAATAATCTTATATGTTTATTTGATTTTATGCTGCTTTTATGTGTGAGATGTTATGGGCTCATAGGCTGTTATGGAATATACAGGTTTCACTTTCACTTTGAGAGCCATACAACTTACAAGCTTGGCACGCTCTCTCATAGCAGGGACAGTCCTGCATTGTGCACCATGTGATTCATTCCCTTTTTCCTGACCGGGTGTCTATCAGAGAGGAGTCATAAATCTCTGTACTGTCTGGGTCATAGGAGGTGGTGAGTGCCCCAGCCATTGGGGTATAAGGGTGCCTTTTTTTTTTTAATAAAATAAGATGTTTTATTTCTCTAGTTCTCCGGTTATTGCACTAGCAAAGAAGGATTCTGTTACTTTAGAGGGCACTCCCTCTATTCCTAATGAGTAATTTCTGTTTATATTGTGAGGTGGCTTTAGTTCTGCCCTCTCAATTATGTTCCATATGCCCTTATAATGTGATAATATCAAAAATGTTTGATACCACGGAGCTGTCCACCTCTGAGGAGTTGTCGTCCAGTGAGGTGCGTACCCTACATTCTTATATCAGTTTTCCCGTAGCATTGCTGATCCTCCATCTGGAGGGGGCCTTTTTTCACCAGACGTTACTGCGCAGTTCAGATGGCGGTGTCTGCAGCCTTTAATGCTTTACCTCGCCCTGCTAAGCGCAAGCGAAAGGTTACATATTGCACTCCTTCCCAGAGCACATCAGATAATTTATTGGATTTAACTGAGGGTTATTGAAGGATAAAGTTCTTTTTGAGACTTCAGAGTATCAACATTCTGGGTCGGAGTCTGCTGCCTCTAAACCTCCGGCTGCGGAGGAACAGACTTTAGTTTAGGAATTTGCGCTTTCTTCTAAAGGAAGTTTTTGGCGAATTCAGAGGTTCCAGAGGCCAAATTGCCTGATGAACCTTTAGTTCCTAAATTGTATAGAGTTTGAGGACAGGGTGGTACCTTATCCTACCCTGCTCCTGTTAGATGGCGAACATTATTATGAATGAATGGGACAGGATTGGATTCCTTTTCCCCCTCTTCTCCCTTTTAACAAATTGTCCCCGATCCTGGACTCTCAATGGAGTTGTGAGGCTCTGTCCCTAAATGGGAAGGCGTTATCTTCACCCTTGCTAAATGTACTACTATCCGCTTGAAGAGCCCATGGATAAAAGATGGAAACTCTGCTAAGAAAGATGTTTCAACATACAGGAAATGTATTTCAACCGGCGGCGGCTGTTGCCGCGGTTACTGGAGAAACTACCTTCTGGTGTGACTCCTTATAGGATTTGATCAGGGTGGAGGGTCCCCTTGACGTTACTCAGAAAAGATTTACGGCCTTGAGGGTTGTTAATTCTTTTATCTGTGCTGCTATTCGGCAGTTTATTCGCTTGAATGCTATGACTTTAGCTTTTTCTGTTTAGGCCATCAGGCTCTGGCTGAAGTCATGGTCTGCGGATATGACTTCTAAGTCTAGACTTCTTTAAGGGAATGATTTTGTCTAGTCCAGGCCTGGACTCAATTATTTCCACGGTCACAGGGGGCAAGGGTGCCCTCCTACAGCAAGAGTATATGAACTAATCTAAGGGACGATTTTCGTTCTTTTCGTTCTGATGAAGCCCATGTCAGCAGTCCTCCGCTAAGTCAGAGCAAACCAAGAGCTCTTGGAAGCCGGCTCAGTCCTGGAATAAATACGAGCAGAGCAAGCAGCCCACCGAGTCTACGTAGGCATGAATGGGTGGTCCCCGGTCCTCTTCTGGATCATGTAGGGGGCATTATGTTGCTCTTTTCAGTCGCTTGGTTTAGGGACGTGCAGGATCCATGGGTCCTGGAGGTCATAGCTCAGGATTACAAAATAGGTTTTAAGTCTCAGTCACCCAAGGGCAGATTTCTCCTGTCTTCCTGACCAGAATGGAGGGAAGGCTTTGAGGGGTGTGTACGGGATCTGTACGAGAGTTCTCTTGTATCAAGTACCAGGGTAGAATTCTCGGGTACTATAATAGTCTCCATAGACATGAAAACATTTCTAACAGACCAGAGATATTGCAAGCTAGCTTTAACATGTCTTGCCCTCCAGATCTCCTTAAGGCCATCTGTGGCTCGGTGTATGGAGGTTTTTGTTCTCATGATGTCCAGCTTAGACATCATTTCCTTTGCCAGGTTTCACCTCAAACTGTTGCAACTGCGCATGCTGACCTAGTGGAACGACGATCATTCGGATCTGTCTCAACAGATTTCTCTGGACAACCAATGGGGAGAATCGTTCTCTTGGTGGTTTTGTCCGGAGCACTTGTCCTGAGGGACGTCCATCTCAAGACCATCCTGGGTGATTGTGAGTACGGTTGTGAGTTGGTCAGGATGGGGAGCTGTTTGGGGTGCCAGGAAGGCACAGGGCCTCTGGTCTCAGGAGGTAAAGCTCCCTCCTGATCTCATTTTGGATCTTCGGGCAATATACAATGCTCTGAAGGGTTTGCCTCTGCTGGGTTCGTCCCAGTAAATCAGATTCCAATCAGACAATATATCCTCGGTGGCTTACATCAACCATCAGGGGGGAACGAGAAGCTCCCTAATTATGAGGAAAGTATCTCGGATTCTGGTGTGGGGGAGACCCACATTTGTTCGCTGTCAGCAATTCACATTCCGGGTGTGTACAACTGGAAAGCGGATTTCCTCAGCAGACAATCCTTCCATCCGGGAGAATGGTCTCTCCATCCCGAGTGTTTGCAGAGATTTGCAAAAGGTAGATCTTATAACGTCTCAATACCAAGCTACCCAGATATGGGTCGAGGTACAGGGATCCTCAGGCGGAGATAACAGATGCATTAGCGGTGCCTTGGAGGTTCAATCTAATTCATCCTTTCTGCCCGTTGCCACTACTTCCTAGTGCAGTGGCTCGAGTCAAGCAGGCATCAGTGATACTGATTGCTCCCTCTTGGCCGCGAAGGCTGTGGTTCACAGATCTAGTGGGGATGTCATCATCTCCTCCATGGAAGTTGCCTTGTTGCAGGGATCTGCTGACCAAGGTCTCTTTGTTCATCAATGTCTAGATTCTCTGAGGCTGACTGCGTGGAGATTGAATGCTTAGTCCTAGCCAAGAGAGGGTTTCCAGAGTTATTTTTACTCTCATCAAGCTCTTAAGCTGGTTGTTCGTCGCATCTATCATAAGGTGTGGAGGACCTACTTATTCTGTTCTCCAGGATGAACTGGAGAAGGGCTTTTCTGCAAGTCCCCTGATGGGACAGTTTTCGGCCCTGTTTAAGTTACTGCACAAGAGGTTTCGCTGAGCTTCCAGATGGTGCAGCCATTTGTTAAGGCTCTGCTGGGATCAGACCTGTGTTTAGATCTAAGGCTCCTCGGAGTTTAAATCTTGCTCTTAAAGTTTTGCAACGGGCTCCGTTAGAGTCTATGCATGAAGTACACATTAAATTGTTGTCTTGGAAGGTTCCTTTTCTACTGGCTATTGCTTAAGCACGCAGATTATCTGTGATTGCTGCCTTGCAATGCGTCCCTCCTTATCTGGCTTTTCATGCCGATAAGGCTGTTCTACGAACCAAGTTAGGTTTTCTTTCTAAGGTTGTGTCAATGCGCAACAATGTATTTCTGGATGTGGTTTGTGCCTTAAAGTTCTATCTTCGAGCCACAAAGGAATTTAGACAAACCTCTTTTTCGGTTTGTTCTCTTTTCCGGGAAGTGTAGGGGTCAGAGGACCTCTTCGACTTCCTTATCTTTCTGTCTGAGGAGTGTCATCCGTTAAGCATAGAGACAGCAGGACATAAGCCTCCTCTGAGGATTACGGCTCATTCTATGAGAGCAGTGGTTTCCTCTTGGGCCTTCAAAAATGAGGCCTCTATGGATCAGATTGGTAAGGCGGCTACCTGGTTCTCCTTACATACTTTTTCCAAAATTTTACAAGTTTGATGTTTTTGCTTCTGCTGAAGCAGCCTTTGGGAGAAAGGTTTTGCATGATGTGGTGCCCTCAGATTAGGGTCCGCCTCTCTTTTTTCCCTGCCGTTAGCATTCTGTGTACTCTAGAGCTTGGGTATATGTTTCCCACAAATAAGCAATGCAGCTGTGGACTCTTTCCATATTAAGATGGAGAACAAGTTATGCTTACCTGATCATTTCTTTTCCATCTGTATGGGAAGAGTCCACACCTACCGCCCGTGTTCTCCGATGGGCGGCCCTAAATTAGATTTTTTTTTCTTCTGGCACCTTTTTCACCCTATTTCTCCTTCTGTTCCTTGTTCCCTTGGCAGAATGACTGGGGTTATGAGGAAGTGGGAGAGGTATTTAAGCCTTTGGCTGGGGTGTCTTTGCCTCCTCCTGGTGGCCAGGTTCAGTATTTCCCACAAGGAGTGCAGCTGTGGACTCTTCCCATACAGATGGAAATGAAATTATCAGGTAAGCATAATTTATGTTTTTGTTTTAAGTTAGCTCCATTGAAGTCTATGGGGAGAAGAAGTTAACATGGTTGCAATATCTAAATGTCCTGAAACACAAACATTAGTTTACTTCTGGCAGTGTTTGCACGCCAGCGAAAGCTCTAAATAGCACACCACTTGTAAGTCGGCTACAGTAATTGAACACCGTATTATTATTTATATGTCTGCATTCCCCTTCCCCAGCCTTTATCTACCTCCTCACATAGAGGAAGAAGGGAAAAAAACATAATTTATGCTTACCTGATAAATTTATTTCTCTTGTGGTGTATCCAGTCCACGGATCATCCATTACTTGTGGGATATTCTCCTTCCCAACAGGAAGTTGCAAAAGGATCAGCCACAGCAAAGCTGTCTATATAGCTCCTCCCCTCACTGCCACCTCCAGTCATTCGACCGAAGACAAACAAGAGAAAGGAGAAACTATAGGGTGCAGTGGTGACTGTAGTTTAAAGTTAAAAAATACCTGCCTTAAAATGACAGGGCGGGCCGTGGACTGGATACACCACAAGAGAAATAAATTTATCAGGTAAGCATAAATTATGTTTTCTCTTGTAAGGTGCATCCAGTCCACGGATCATCCATTACTTGTGGGATACCAATACCAAAGCTAAAGTACACGGATGAAGGGAGGGACAAGGCAGGTACTTAAACGGAAGGTACCACTGCCTGTAAAACCTTTCTCCCAAAATTAGCCTCCGAAGAAGCAAAAGTATCAAATGTATAGAATTTTGAAAAAGTATGAAGCGAAGACCAAGTCGCCGCATTGCAAATCGGTTCAACAGAAGCCTCATTTTTAAAGGCCCATGTGGAAGCCACAGCTCTAGTAGAATGAGCTGTAATCCTTTCAGGAGGCTGCTGGCCAGCAGTCTCATAAGCTAAGCGTATTATACTTCTTAGCCAAAGTGAAAGAGAAGTTGCCGAAGCCTTTTGGCCTTTCCTCTGTCCAGAGTAGACAACAAACAAAGCAGATGTTTGACGAAAATCTTTAGTAGCTTGTAAATAATACTTTAAAGCACGAACCATGTCAAGATTGTGTAATAGACGTTCCTTCTTTGAAGAAGGATTAGGACACAATGACGGAACAACAATCTCCTGATTGATATTCTTATTAGATACCACCTTAGGTAAAAACCCAGGTTTGGTACGCAAAACTACCTTATCTGCATGGAAGATCAGATAAGGGGAATCACATTGTAAGGCAGATAACTCGGAAACTCTACGAGCCGAGGAAATAGCTACCAAAAAAAGGCGCTATCAAGATCACCGATGCTCTCTCCTGCTTGATTTTGGCAATCAGACGAGGGAGCAGAGGAAACGGTGGAAACACATAAACCAGGTTGAAGGACCAAGGCGCTGCTAGAGCATCTATCAGCGTCGCCTTGGGATCCCTGGACCTGGAACCGTAACAAGGAAGTTTGGCATTCTGGCGAGACGCCATGAGATCCAGTTCTGGTTTACCCCAACGAAGAATCAATAGTGCAAACACCTCCGGATGGAGTTCCCACTCCCCCGGATGAAAAGTCTGTCGACTTAGAAAATCCGCCTCCCAGTTCTCTACACCTGGGATATGGATAGCTGATAGGTGGCAAGAGTGAATCTCTGCCCAGCGAATTATCTTTGAGACTTCCAACATCGCTAGGGAACTCCTTGTTCCCCCTTGATGGTTGATGTAAGCCACAGTCGTGATGTTGTCCGACTGAAATCTTATGAACCTCATTGTCGCTAGCTGAGGCCAAGCCTGAAGAGCATTGAATATCGCTCTTAGTTCCAGAATGTTTATCGGAAGGAGTGACTCCTCCTGAGTCCACGATCCCTGAGCCTTCAGGGAGTTCCAGACTGCCCCCCAGCCTAGAAGGCTGGCATCTGTCGTTACAATTGTCCAATCTGGCCTGCGAAAGGTCATACCTTTGGACAGATGGACCCGAGATAGCCACCAGAGAAGAGAATCCCTGGTCTCTTGATCCAGATTTAGTAGAGGGGACAAATCTGTGTAATCCCCATTCCACTGACTGAGCATGCAGAGTTGCAGCGGTCTAAGATGTAGGCGGGCAAACGGCACTATGTCCATTGTCGCTACCATTAAGCCAATTACTTCCATACACTGAGCCACCGAAGGGCGAGGAGTGGAATAAAGAACCCGGCAGGAATTTAGAAGTTTTGATAACCTGGTCTCTGTCAGGTAAATCCTCATTTCTACAGAATCTATTAGAGTTCCTAGAAAGGAGACTCTTGTGAGAGGGGATAGAGAACTCTTTTTTCGTTCAGTTTCCACCCATGCGACCTCAAAAATGCCAAAACTATGTCCGTATGAGACTTGGCAATTTGGAAATTTGACGCCTGTATCAGAATGTCGTCTATATAAGGGGCCACTGCTATGCCCCGCGGCCTTAGGACCGCCAGAAGTGACCCCAGAACCTTCGTAAAGATTCTTGGGGCTGTAGCTAACCCAAAGGGAAGAGCTACAAACTGGTAATGCCTGTCTAGGAAGGCAAACCTGAGAAACCGATGATGATCTTTGTGTATCGGAATGTGAAGATAAGCATCCTTTAAATCCACTGTAGTCATGTATTGACCCTCCTGGATCATAGGTAGGATGGTACGAATAGTCTCCATCTTGAATGATGGGACCCTGAGAAATTTGTTTAAGATCTAGAGATCTAAGATTGGTCTGAAGGTTCCCTCTTTTTTGGGAACCACAAACAGATTTGAATAGAATCCTTGTCCCTGTTCCTCCTTTGGAACTGGGTGGATCACTCCCATAACTAGGAGGTCTTGAACACAGTGTAAAAATGCCTTTCTCTTTATCTGGTTTGAAGATAATTGTGAAAGGTGAAATCTCCCTTTTGGAGGAGAAGTTCTAAAGTCCAGAAGATATCCCTGGGATACAATTTCCAACGCCCAGGGATCCTGGACGTCTCTTGCCCAAGCCTGCGCGAAGAGCGAAAGTCTGCCCCCTACAGATCCATTACCGGATCGGGGGCCAATCCTTCATGCTGTCTTAGAGGCAGCAGCAGGCTTTTTGGCCTGCTTACGTTTCCAAGTCTGGTTAGGTCACCAGACCGACTTGGACTGGGCAAAAACAGAATTTATGCTTACCTGATAAATTACTTTCTCCAACGGTGTGTCCGGTCCATGGCGTCATCCTTACTTGTGGGAATATCTCTTCCCCAACAGGAAATGGCAAAGAGTCCCAGCAAAGCTGGCCATATAGTCCCTCCTAGGCTCCGCCCACCCCAGTCTTTCGACCGACGGACAGGAGGAAAAATATAGGAGAAACCATATGGTACCGTGGTGACTGTAGTTAGAGAAAATAATTCATCAGACCTGATTAAAAAACCAGGGCGGGCCGTGGACCGGACACACCGTTGGAGAAAGTAATTTATCAGGTAAGCATAAATTCTGTTTTCTCCAACATTGGTGTGTCCGGTCCACGGCGTCATCCTTACTTGTGGGAACCAATACCAAAGCTTTAGGACACGGATGAAGGGAGGGAGCAAATCAGGTCACCTAAACGGAAGGCACCACGGCTTGCAAAACCTTTCTCCCAAAAATAGCCTCCGAAGAAGCAAAAGTATCAAATTTGTAAAATTTGGCAAAAGTGTGCAGTGAAGACCAAGTCGCTGCCTTACATATCTGATCAACAGAAGCCTCGTTCTTGAAGGCCCATGTGGAAGCCACAGCCCTAGTGGAGTGAGCTGTGATTCTTTCAGGAGGCTGCCGTCCGGCAGTCTCATAAGCCAATCGGATGATGCTTTTAAGCCAAAAGGAAAGAGAGGTAGAAGTTGCTTTTTGACCTCTCCTTTTACCAGAATAGACGACAAACAGAGAAGATGTTTGTCTGAACTCTTTTGTAGCTTCTAAGTAGAACTTTAGAGCACGGACTACATCTAAATTGTGTAGCAAACGTTCCTTCTTTGAAACTGGATTCTGACACAAAGAAGGTACAACTATCTCCTGGTTAATATTCTTGTTGGAAACAACCTTTGGAAGAAAACCAGTAAGCAAAACCAGTAGTAGGCAAAACAACCTTATCTGAATGGAACACCAGATAGGGCGGAGTACACTGCAGAGCAGATAACTCTGAAACTCTTCTAGCAGAAGAAATAGCAACCAAAAACAAAACTTTCCAAGATAATAACTTAATCTCTATGGAATGTAGAGGTTCAAACGGAACCCCTTGAAGAACTGAAAGAACTAGATTTAGACTCCAGGGAGGAGTCAAAGGTCTGTAAACAGGCTTGATCCTAACCAGAGCCTGAACAAATGCTTGAACATCTGGCACTGCTGCCAGTCGTTTGTGTAGTAAGACAGATAAAGCAGAAATCTGTCCCTTTAGAGAACTCGCAGATAATCCTTTATCCAAACCTTCTTGCAGAAAGGAAAGAATCTTAGGAATTTTTATCTTATTCCATGGGTATCCCTTGGATTCAGACCAACAGATATATCTTTTCCATATTTTATGGTAAATCTTTCTAGTTACTGGTTTTCTGGCCTGAACCAGAGTATCTATCACAGAATCTGAAAACCCACGCTTTGATAGAATCAAGCGTTCAATCTCCAAGCCGTCAGCTGGAGGGAGACCAGATTTGGATGTTCGAATGGACCCTGAACAAGAAGGTCCTGTCTCAAAGGTAGCTTTCATGGTGGAACCGATGACATATTCACCAGGTCTGCATACCAAGTCCTGCGTGGCCACGCAGGAGCTATCAAGATCACCGAGGCCCTCTCCTGTTTGATCCTGGCTACCAGCCTGGGAATGAGAGGAAACGGTGGAAACACATAAGCTAGGTTGAAGGTCCAAGGTGCTACTAGTGCATCCACTAGAGTCGCCTTGGGATCCCTGGATCTGGACCCGTAGCAAGGAACCTTGAAGTTCTGACGAGACGCCATCAGATCCATGTCTGGAATGCCCCATAATTGAGTCAATTGGGCAAAGATCTCCGGGTGGAGTTCCCACTCCCCCGGATGGAATGTCTGACGACTCAGATAATCCGCTTCCCAGTTTTCCACACCTGGGATGTGGATCGCAGATAGATGGCAGGAGTGATCCTCCGCCCATTGTATTATTTTGGTCACTTCTTTCATCGCTAGGGAACTCCTTGTTCCCCCCTGATGATTGATATACGCAACTGTCGTCATGTTGTCTGATTGGAATCTTATGAATCTGGCCTTTGCAAGCTGAGGCCAAGCCCTGAGAGCATTGAATATCGCTCTTAGTTCCAGAATGTTTATCGGGAGAAGAGACTCTTCCCGAGACCATAGTCCCTGAGCTTTCAGGGATTCCCAGACCGCGCCCCAGCCCACTAGACTGGCGTCGGTCGTAACAATGACCCACTCTGGTCTGCGGAAGCTCATTCCCTGGGATAGATGGTCCAGGGTCAGCCACCAACGGAGTGAATCTCTGGTCTTCTGATCTACTTGGATCACTGGAGACAAGTCTGTATAGTCCCCATTCCACTGTTTGAGCATGCACAGTTGTAATGGTCTTAGATGAATTCGTGCAAAAGGAACTATGTCCATTGCTGCAACCATCAACCCTACTACTTCCCTGCACTGAGCTATGGAAGGACGTGGAACAGAGTGAAGAACTTGACAAGTGCTTAGAAGTTTTGACTTTCTGACATCTGTCAGAAAAATTCTCATTTCTAAGGAATCTATTATTGTTCCCAAGAAGGGAACTCTTGTTGACGGAGACAGAGAACTTTTTTCTATGTTCACCTTCCATCCGTGAGATCTGAGAAAGGCCATAACGATGTCTGTATGAGCCTTTGCTTTTGAAAGGGACGACGCTTGTATTAGAATGTCGTCCAAGTACGGTACTACTGCAATGCCCCTCGGTCTTAGAACCGCTAGAAGGGACCCGAGTACCTTTGTGAAAATCCTTGGAGCAGTGGCTAACCCGAATGGGAGGGCCACAAACTGGTAATGTTTGTCCAGAAAGGCGAACCTTAGGAACTGATGATGTTCTTTGTGGATAGGAATATGTAGGTACGCATCCTTTAGATCCATGGTAGTCATAAATTGACCTTCCTGGATAGTGGGCAGAATCGTTCGAATGGTTTCCATTTTGAACGATGGAACCCCGAGAAATTTGTTAAGGATCTTTAAATCCAGAATTGGTCTGAAGGTTCCCTCTTTTTTGGGAACTACGAACAGATTTGAGTAAAATCCCCTTCCTTGTTCTGTCATTGGAACAGGGTGTATCACTCCCATCTTTAACAGGTCTTCTACACAATGTAAGAACGCCTGTCTCTTTATTTGGTTTAAGGATAAGTGAGACATGTGGAACCTTCCCCTTGGGGGTAGTTCCCTGAATTCCAGAAGATAACCCTGAGAAACTATTTCTAGTGCCCAGGGATCCTGAACATCTCTTGCCCAAGCCTGAGCAAAGAGAGAGAGTCTGCCCCCTACTAGATCCGGTCCCGGATCGGGGGCTACTCCTTCATGCTGTTTTGTTAGCAGCAGCAGGCTTCTTGGCCTGCTTACCCTTGTTCCAGCCTTGCATAGGTTTCCAGGCTGGTTTGGGCTGTGAGGCATTACCCTCTTGCTTAGAGGATGCAGAAGTAGAGGCCGGTCCGTTCCTGAAATTGTGAAAGGAACGAAAATTAGACTTATTCTTGGCCTTGAAAGGCCTATCTTGTGGAAGGGCGTGGCCCTTTCCCCCAGTGATGTCTGAGATAATCTCTTTCAATTCTGGCCCAAAGAGAGTTTTACCTTTGAAAGGGATGTTAAGCAATTTTGTCTTGGATGATACATCTGCTGACCAAGACTTCAGCCAAAGCGCTCTGCGCGCCACAATTGCAAACCCTGAATTTTTCGCCGCTAATCTAGCTAATTGCAAAGCGGCATCTAAAATAAAAGAGTTAGCCAACTTAAGTGCGTGAATTCTGTCCATAACCTCCTCATATGGAGTCTCTCTACTGAGCGACTTTTCTAGTTCCTCGAACCAGAACCACGCTGCTGTAGTGACAGGAACAATGCACGAAATGGGTTGTAGAAGGTAACCTTGCTGTACAAAAATCTTTTTAAGCAAACCTTCCAATTTTTTATCCATAGGATCCTTGAAAGCACAACTATCCTCGATAGGAATAGTAGTTCGCTTGTTTAGAGTAGAAACTGCCCCCTCGACCTTAGGAACTGTCTGCCATAAGTCCTTTCTGGGGTCGACCATAGGAAATAATTTCTTAAATATAGGGGGGGGGAACAAAAGGTATGCCGGGCTTCTCCCACTCCTTATTCACTATGTCCGCCACCCGCTTGGGGAAATATTGGAAAAGCGTCGGGGTGCACCGGAACCTCTAGAAACTTGTCCATTTTGCATAATTTCTCTGGAATGACCAAGTTGTCACAATCATCCAGAGTAGATAACACCTCCTTAAGCAGTGCGCGGAGATGTTCTAATTTAAATTTAAATGTCACAACATCAGGTTCAGCTTGTTGAGAAAATTTTCCTGAATCTGAAATTTCCCCATCTGACAAAACCTCCCTCATGGCCACTTCAGATTGGTGTGAGGGTATGACAGAACAATTATCATCAGCGCCCTCCTGGTCTTCAGTGTTTAAAACAGAGCAATCGCGCTTTCTCTGATATGCAGGCATTTTGGATAAAATATTTGCTATGGAGTTATCCATTACAGCCGTCAATTGTTGCATGGTAATAAGCATTGGTGCGCTAGATGTACTAGGGGCCTCCTGCGTGGGCAAAACTGGTGTAGACACAGTAGGAGATGATGTAGTCTACTCCCCTCATCTGAGGAATCATCTTGGGCAATTTCATTATCTGTGGCAGTACTGTCCTTACTTTGTTTGGACGCTGTGGCACAATTATCACACAATTTTGAATGGGGAGACACATTGGCTTTCATACATATAGAACATAGCTTATCCGAAGGCACAGACATGTTAAACAGGCTTGAACTTGTCAATAAAGCACAAAAAACGTTTTTAAAAACAAAACCGTTACTGTCTCTTTAAATATTAAACAGAGCACACTTTATTACTGAATATGTGAAAAAGTATGAAGGAATCGTTCAAAAATTACCAAATTTTCACTACAGTGTCTTAAAGCATTAAAAGTATTGCATAGCAATTTTCAGAGCTTTAACCCTTAAAATAACGGAACCGGAGCAGTTTATAAATTTAACCCCTATACAGTCCCAGTTACAGCCTTTGCTGTGACCTAACCAAGCCCAGAGGGGAATACGATACCAAATGACGCCTTCTAGAAACTTTTCCAAGCACTTTCAGGTCCTCACACATGCATCTGCATGTCTTGCTCTCAAAAACAACTGCGCAGTAATGGCGCGAAAATGAGGCTCAGCCTACAACTGGGAAGGCCCTCCCTGACTGGAAAAGGTGTCTAACATAGTGCCTGACGTTAAAAAACGTTCCCCAAGTTTATCAGTGTGAATTATCAGCATAAACATGTATAAAATGTCCAAATAAAGCAATCGATTTAGCCCATAAAAGTGTCTACCAGTTTTATAGCCCATATTAAGCCCTTTATTCTGTTTGAAACTAAGAAAATGGCTTACCGGTCCCCATGAGGGGAAATGACAGCCTTCCAGCATTACACAGTCTTGTTAGAAATATGGCTAGTCATACCTTAAGCAGAAAAGTCTGCTAACTGTTTCCCCCAACTGAAGTTACTTCATCTCAACAGTCCTGTGTGGAAACAGCAATCGATTTTAGTTACTGTCTGCTAAAATCATCTTCCTCTCACAAACAGAAATCTTCATCCTTTTCTGTTTCAGAGTAAATAGTACATACCAGCACTATTTTAAAATAACAAACTCTTGATAGTAGAATAAAAAAACTACATTTAAACACCACATACTCTTAACCATCTCCGTGGAGATGTTGCCTGTGCAACGGCAAAGAGAATGACTGGGGTGGGCGGAGCCTAGGAGGGACTATATGGCCAGCTTTGCTGGGACTCTTTGCCATTTCCTGTTGGGGAAGAGATATTCCCACAAGTAAGGATGACGCCGTGGACCGGACACACCAATGTTGGAGAAAGTTCCCTCTTGTTTTGTATTAGAGGAAGTTAATGCCGCACTCGCCTTGAAGTTTCGAAAGGCACGAAAATTAGACTGTTTGGCCCTTGATTTGGACCTATCCTGAGGAAGGGCATGACCTTTTCCTCCAGTGATATCAGAAATGATCTCCTTCAAACCAGGCCCGAATAGGGTCTGCCCCTTGAAGGGAATATTAAGCAGCTTAGACTTTGAAGTAGCATCAGCTGACCATGATTTAAGCCATAGCGCCCTACGCACCTGAATAGCAAAACCAGAATTCTTAGCCGTTAGTTTAGTCAAATGAACAATGGCATCAGAAACAAAAGAATTGGCTAGCTTAAGTGCTCTAAGCTTGTCAAGTATATCATCCAATGGGGTCTCTACCTGTAAAGCCTCTTCCAGAGACTCAAACCCGAAGGCCGCAGCAGCAGTGACTGGGGCAAGGCATGCAAGGGGCTGTAGAATAAAACCTTGTTGAATAAACATTTTCTTAAGGTAACCCTCTACCTTAAACTTTTTATCCATTGGATCTAAGAAAGCACAACTGTCCTCGACAGGGATAGTAGTACGCTTAGCTAGTGTAGAAACTGCTCCCTCACATATTAAGTAATATTAAATGTAAAATAAGAAGGAACCTTGGCCATATTATGCTTAATTCAGCTAAGCAGCTCATAGCAGCTGCATGGCGAACTGACAAGATCCCTACAATAGATGAGTGGAGGGAAAAGGTGAAAGGAGCCCTATTGCTAGAAAGATATTATTTTTTTAAAACAAACCAATTGGCATTATACAATGACATGTGGTTCTACTGGGAGTCTTATTTCGGAGCTATCAAACAACTTTAAACACATATAGATCACAAATTCTTTAGTTACCTGACTAGCCAATCCCGAATATTAGATAGATAATAACAAGATAAGGTGCTCTTTGCAGGAAGTAGTTGTTTCGTGTTTTTTGTTATATTTTTGTTATTATACTCACATGGTAATACTAATGCCAACGCTGTGACCATGACTACATCAAACCCCAGAATCTTATCAGTGTAGTAATTCTAATTGTGTGAATGGACTTAGAACACAACAGCTGTAATACTGAAATGATTTGATGACCTTGAGTTTGATTCTTATTTTACTGTCATGTCAAGAAATGTGTAATCGCAGTGTTGATGTTGCACTCTATGATTTGGTATTGGTTTTATTCATAAAAATTTTCAATAAAAAGATTAATAAAGAAACTGCTCCCTCCACCTTAGGGACCGTTTGCCATAAGTTCCGTGTGGCGGCATCTATTGGAAACATTTTCTTAAAAATAGGAGGGGGAGAGAACGGCACACCTGGTCTATCCCATTCCTTAGTAATAATTTCTGTAAACCTTTTAGGTATTGGAAAAACATCAGTGTAAACAGGTACTGCATAGTATTTATCAAATATACACAATTTCTCTGGCACTGCAATTGTGTCACAGTCATTCAGAGCAGCTAAAACCTCCCTGAGCAACACGCGGAGGTGTTCAAGCTTAAATTTAAATGTTGATATCTCAGAATCAGGTTGAATACTCTTCACTGAGTCAGAAAAATCATCCACAGAAAGAAGCTCTCCTTCCTCAGCTTCTGCATATTGTGAGGGGGTATCAGACATAGCTACTAAAGCGTCAGTATGCTGTGAATTTCTTCTAACTCCAGAGCTGTCTCGATTTCCTCGTAACCCAGGTAGTCTGGATAATACCGCTGACAGTGTATTATCCATGACTGCCGCCATGTCTTGTAAAGTAAACGCCATGGGCGCGCTAGATGTACTTGGCGCCTCTTGAGCGCGAGTCCCTTGAGCGGGATTTAAAGGTTCTGACCCGTGGGGCGAGTTAGTCGGCATAACTTCCCCCTCGTCAGATTCCTCTGGTGATAAATTTTTTAAAGACAGAATATGGTCTTTATTACTTAAAGTGAAATCAGTACATTTGGTACACATTCTAAGAGGGGGTTCCACCATGGCTTCTAAACATAATGAACAAGGAGTTTCCTCTATGTCAGACATGTTTAAACAGACTAGCAATGAGACCAGCAAGCTTGGAAAACACTTTAAAGCAAGTTAACAAGCAAAAAATAAAAACGGTACTGTGCCTTTAAGAAAAAATAAAAAAGGTCAGAATTTGAAAAACAGTGAAAAAAAGCAGTAAATCAAACGAAATTTTTACAGTGTGTATAATAAGCTAACAGAGCATTGCACCCACTTGCAAATGGATGATTAACCCCTTAGTTTAAAAAACGGATCAAAAAAACGATATAGACGTTTTTTTAACAGCTCTGCTGTGGCCCTACCTTTCCATACAAACAAATTTGGAAAGCCTAAAAACCCTTTAGAAAGGTCCTATAGCATTCAGGGGACTCCTTGAGGGAAGTTGGATGTCTCAGTCTGCAAAAGATACTGCGCAATTAAGCGCTAAATTAGGCCCCTCCCACTCATGTCTACACAGTGGGAGGCCTAAGAAAACTGTTTCTAGGCAAATTTAAGCCAGCCATGTGGAAAAAAAAACATAATTTATGTAAGAACTTACCTGATAAATTCATTTCTTTCATATTAACAAGAGTCCATGAGCTAGTGACGTATGGGATATACATTCCTACCAGGAGGGGCAAAGTTTCCCAAACCTTAAAATGCCTATAAATACACCCCTCACCACACCCACAAATCAGTTTAACGAATAGCCAAGAAGTGGGGTGATAAGAAAAAAAGTGCGAAGCATATAAAATAAGGAATTGGAATAATTGTGCTTTATACAAAAAAATCATAACCACCACAAAAAAGGGTGGGCCTCATGGACTCTTGTTAATATGAAAGAAATGAATTTATCAGGTAAGTTCTTACATAAATTATGTTTTCTTTCATGTAATTAACAAGAGTCCATGAGCTAGTGACGTATGGGATAATGACTACCCAAGATGTGGATCTTTCCACACAAGAGTCACTAGAGAGGGAGGGATAAAATAAAGACAGCCAATTCCTGCTGAAAATAATCCACACCCAAAATAAAGTTTAACAAAAAACATAAGCAGAAGATTCAAACTGAAACCGCTGCCTGAAGAACTTTTCTACCAAAAACTGCTTCAGAAGAAGAAAATACATCAAAATGGTAGAATTTAGTAAAAGTATGCAAAGAGGACCAAGTTGCTGCTTTGCAGATCTGGTCAACCGAAGCTTCATTCCTAAACGCCCAGGAAGTAGATACTGACCTAGTAGAATGAGCTGTAATTCTCTGAGGCGGAATTTTACCCGACTCAACATAGGCAAGATGAATTAAAGATTTCAACCAAGATGCCAAAGAAATGGCAGAAGCTTTCTGGCCTTTCCTAGAACCGGAAAAGATAACAAATAGACTAGAAGTCTTACGGAAAGATTTCGTAGCTTCAACATAATATTTCAAAGCTCTAACAACATCCAAAGAATGCAACGATTTCTCCTTAGAATTCTTAGGATTAGGACATAATGAAGGAACCACAATTTCTCTACTAATGTTGTTGGAATTCACAACTTTAGGTAAAAATTCAAAAGAAGTTCGCAACACCGCCTTATCCTGATGAAAAATCAGAAAAGGAGACTCACAAGAAAGAGCAGATAATTCAGAAACTCTTCTAGCAGAAGAGATGGCCAAAAGGAACAAAACTTTCCAAGAAAGTAATTTAATGTCCAATGAATGCATAGGTTCAAACGGAGGAGCTTGAAGAGCTCCCAGAACCAAATTCAAACTCCAAGGAGGAGAAATTGACTTAATGACAGGTTTTATACGAACCAAAGCTTGTACAAAACAATGAATATCAGGAAGAATAGCAATCTTTCTGTGAAAAAGAACAGAAAGAGCGGAGATTTGTCTTTTCAAAGAACTTGCGGACAAACCCTTATCTAAACCATCCTGAAGAAACTGTAAAATTCTCGGTATTCTAAAAGAATGCCAAGAAAAATGATGAGAAAGACACCAAGAAATATAAGTCTTCCAGACTCTATAATATATCTCTCGAGATACAGATTTACGAGCCTGTAACATAGTATTAATCACGGAGTCAGAGAAACCTCTTTGACCAAGAATCAAGCGTTCAATCTCCATACCTTTAAATTTAAGGATTTCAGATCCGGATGGAAAAAAGGACCTTGTGACAGAAGGTCTGGTCTTAACGGAAGAGTCCATGGTTGGCAAGATGCCATCCGGACAAGATCCGCATACCAAAACCTGTGAGGCCATGCCGGAGCTATTAGCAGAACAAACGAGCATTCCCTCAGAATCTTGGAGATTACTCTTGGAAGAAGAACTAGAGGCGGAAAGATATAGGCAGGATGATACTTCCAAGGAAGTGATAATGCATCCACTGCCTCCGCCTGAGGATCCCGGGATCTGGACAGATACCTGGGAAGTTTCTTGTTTAGATGAGAGGCCATCAGATCTATCTCTGGGAGCCCCCACATTTGAACAATCTGAAGAAATACCTCTGGGTGAAGAGACCATTCGCCCGGATGCAACGTTTGGCGACTGAGATAATCCGCTTCCCAATTGTCTACACCTGGGATATGAACCGCAGAGATTAGACAGGAGCTGGATTCCGCCCAAACCAAAATTCGAGATACTTCTTTCATAGCCAGAGGACTGTGAGTCCCTCCTTGATGATTGATGTATGCCACAGTTGTGACATTGTCTGTCTGAAAACAAATGAACGATTCTCTCTTCAGAAGAGGCCAAAACTGAAGAGCTCTGAAAACTGCACGGAGTTCCAAGATATTGATCGGTAATCTCACCTCCTGAGATTCCCAAACTCCTTGTGCCGTCAGAGATCCCCACACAGCTCCCCAACCTGTGAGACTTGCATCTGTTGAAATTACAGTCCAGGTCGGAAGAACAAAAGAAGCCCCCTGAATTAAACGAAGGTGATCTGTCCACCACGTTAGAGAGTGTCGAACAATCGGTTTTAAAGATATTAATTGATATATCTTCGTGTAATCCCTGCACCATTGGTTCAGCATACAGAGCTGAAGAGGTCGCATGTGAAAACGAGCAAAGGGGATCGCGTCCGATGCAGCAGTCATAAGACCTAGAATTTCCATGCATAAGGCTACCGAAGGGAATGATTGAGACTGAAGGTTTCGACAAGCTGTAATCAATTTTAGACGTCTCTTGTCTGTTAAAGACAGAGTCATGGACACTGAATCTATCTGAAAACCCAGAAAGGTTACCCTTGTTTGAGGAATCAAAGAACTTTTTGGTAAATTGATCCTCCAACCATGATCTTGAAGAAACAACACAAGTCGATTCGTATGAGACTCTGCTAAATGTAAAGACTGAGCAAGTACCAAGATATCGTCCAAATAAGGAAATACCACAATACCCTGTTCTCTGATTACAGACAGAAGGGCACCGAGAATCTTTGTGAAAATTCTTGGAGCTGTAGCAAGGCCAAACGGTAGAGCCACAAATTGGTAATGCTTGTCTAGAAAAGAGAATCTCAGGAACTGATAATGATCTGGATGAATCGGAATATGCAGATATGCATCCTGTAAATCTATTGTGGACATATAATTCCCTTGCTGAACAAAAGGCAATATAGTCCTTACAGTTACCATCTTGAACGTTGGTATCCTTACATAACGATTCAATAATTTTAGATCCAGAACTGGTCTGAAGGAATTCTCCTTCTTTGGTACAATGAAGAGATTTGAATAAAACCCCATCCCCTGTTCCGGAACTGGAACTGGCATAATTACTCCAGCCAACTCTAGATCTGAAACACAATTCAGAAATGCTTGAGCTTTCACTGGATTTACTGGGACATGGGAAAGAAAAAATCTCTTTGCAGGAGGTCTCATCTTGAAACCAATTCTGTACCCTTCTGAAACAATGTTCTGAATCCAAAGATTGTGAACAGAATTGATCCAAATTTCTTTGAAAAAACGTAACCTGCCCCCTACCAGCTGAACTGGAATGAGGGCCGTACCTTCATGTGAACTTAGAAGCAGGCTTTGCCTTTCTAGCAGGCTTGGATTTATTCCAGACTGGAGATGGTTTCCAAACTGAAACTGCTCCTGAGGACGAAGGATCAGGCTTTTGTTCTTTGTTGAAACGAAAGGAACGAAAACGATTGTTAGCCCTGTTTTTACCTTTAGACTTTTTATCCTGTGGTAAAAAAGTTCCTTTCCCACCAGTAACAGTTGAAATAATAGAATCCAACTGAGAACCAAATAATTTGTTTCCCTGGAAAGAAATGGAAAGTAGAGTTGATTTAGAAGCCATATCAGCATTCCAGGTCTTAAGCCATAAAGCTCTTCTGGCTAAGATAGCCAGAGACATAAACCTAACATCAACTCTAATAATATCAAAAATGGCATCACAGATGAAATTATTAGCATGCTGGAGAAGAATAATAATATCATGAGAATCACGATTTGTTACTTGTTGCGCTAGAGTTTCCAACCAAAAAGTTGAAGCTGCAGCAACATCAGCCAATGATATAGCAGGTCTAAGAAGATTACCTGAACATAGATAAGCTTTTCTTAGAAAAGATTCAATTTTTCTATCTAAAGGATCCTTAAACGAGGTACCATCTGACGTAGGAATGGTAGTACGTTTAGCAAGGGTAGAAATAGCCCCATCAACTTTAGGGATTTTGTCCCAAAATTCTAACCTGTCAGGCGGAACAGGATATAATTGCTTAAAACGTTTAGAAGGAGTAAATGAATTACCCAATTTATCCCATTCCTTGGAAATTACAGCAGAAATAGCATTAGGAACAGGAAAGACTTCTGGAATAACCGCAGGAGCCTAAAAACCTTATCCAAACGTATAGAATTAGTATCAAGAGGACTAGAATCCTCTATTTCTAAAGCAATTAGTACTTCTTTAAGTAAAGAGCGAATAAATTCCATCTTAAATAAATATGAAGATTTATCAGCATCAATCTCTGAGATAGAATCCTCTGAACCAGAAGAGTCCAAAGAATCAGAATGATGGTGTTCATTTAAAAATTCATCTGTAGAGAGAGAAGATTTAAAAGACTTTTTACGTTTACTAGAAGGAGAAATAACAGACAAAGCCTTCTTTATGGATTCAGAAACAAAATCTCTTATGTTATCAGGAACATTCTGCACCTTAGATGTTGAGGGAACTGCAACAGGCAATGGTACATCACTAAAGGAAATATTATCTGCTTTAACAAGTTTGTCATGACAATTATTACAAACAACAGCTGGAGGAATAGCTACCAAAAGTTTACAGCAGATACACTTAGCTTTGGTAGATCCAGCAGGCAGTGGTTTTCCTGTAGTATCTTCTGGCTCAGATGCAACGTGAGACATCTTGCAATATGTAAGAGAAAAAACAACATATAAAGCAAAATAGATCAAATTCCTTATAAGACAGTTTCAGGAATGGGAAAAAATGCCAAACATCAAGCTTCTAGCAACCAGAAGCAAATGAAAAATGAGACTGAAATAATGTGGAGACAAAAGCGACGCCCATATTTTTTAGCACCAAATAAGACGCCCACATTATTTGGCGCCTAAATGCTTTTGGCGCCAAAAATGACGCCACATCCGGAACGCCGACATTTTTGGCGCAAAATAACGTCAAAAAATGACGCAACTTCCGGCGACACGTATGACGCCGGAAACGGAAAAGAATTTTTGCGCCAAAAAAGTCCGCGCCAAGAATGACGCAATAAAATGAAGCATTTTCAGCCCCCGCGAGCCTAACAGCCCACAGGGAAAAAAGTCAAATTTTTGAGGTAAGAAAAAATATGATAATTCAATGCATAATCCCAAATATGAAACTGACTGTCTGGAAATAAGGAAAGTTGAACATTCTGAGTCAAGGCAAATAAATGTTTGAATACATATATTTAGAACTTTATAAATAAAGTGCCCAACCATAGCTTAGAGTGTCACAGAAAATAAGACTTACTTACCCCAGGACACTCATCTACATGTTTGTAGAAAGCCAAACCAGTACTGAAACGAGAATCAGTAGAGGAAATGGTAAATATAAGAGTATATCGTCGATCTGAAAAGGGAGGTAAGAGATGAATCTCTACGACCGATAACAGAGAACCTTATGAAATAGACCCCGTAGAAGGAGATCACTGCATTCAATAGGCAATACTCTCTTCACATCCCTCTGACATTCACTGCACGCTGAGAGGAAAACCGGGCTCCAACTTGCTGCGGAGCGCATATCAACGTAGAATCTAGCACAAACTTACTTCACCACCTCCCTTGGAGGCAAAGTTTGTAAAACTGATTTGTGGGTGTGGTGAGGGGTGTATTTATAGGCATTTTAAGGTTTGGGAAACTTTGCCCCTCCTGGTAGGAATGTATATCCCATACGTCACTAGCTCATGGACTCTTGTTAATTACATGAAAGAAATAAAGTTTTATCACCAAAACATATATAAAAACGTTTAAGCACTCCCAGCAAACGTTTTATATGACAGGAATTGAAAAATAATAAGAGTATTACCTCTGAAAGTAAGCATGATACCAGTCGCTATTAAATCACTGTAATCAGGCTTACCTTAAATAAATCTGGTATCAGCAGCATTTTCTAGCATTTACATTCCTCTACAAAAAATTTAAACTGCACATACCTCATAGCAGGATAACCTGGACGCCATTCCCCAGCTGAAGTTACCTCTCTCTTCAGTTATGTGTGAGAACAGCAATGGATCTTAGTTACAACCTGCTAAGATCATTAGAGACCACAGGCAGATTCTTCTTCTATTTTCTGCCTGGGACCAAAATAGTACAACTCCGGTACCATTTAAAAATAACAAACTTTTGAATTGAAGAAAAAACAACTACATTTCACCACATCTCTCTTACTGCTTCCATGTTTGTCGAGAGTTGCAAGAGAATGACTGGAGGTGGCAGTGAGGGGAGGAGCTATATAGACAGCTCTGCTGTGGGTGATCCTCTTGCAACTTCCTGTTGGGAAGGAGAATATCCCACAAGTAATGGAAGATCTGTGGACTGGATACACCTTACAAGAGAAAGAGAAACAAGTAACTAAGTACCTCTTGTTCCCCTAATATTTTGAGATCTAATATAGCTTTATATCCCTTGCCCTTTAGCTTCTCTTCCCTCACTAATTTAGAATTTTCAAAAGGTTTGAAATTTTGAATATTTTTTGTTTGGGCTAGTATGAGGGATTCCCACTTCATTAGAAAATGATGTATACTACTATCCTTCAAAATTTTGAAAAGTTTTTCTTTCTTATGCTTTACCTAAAATGATATGTTCCTTCTTTTTGGCCAAATCCACTCCCTGGTACAACACAGATCCCAGTTTCTTCAAGTAGCCGCATGCAGTAAAACATATCAGGGGCCATTTGGTGATCCTGGGGAAAAGAATTATTAATGATATTATGTGCAATCATATTGTCCACAGAAGTTCTATAACATAGTAAAGGGACATGAAGTCATAACTGGATTTTCAGACAGATTATGCAATTTAAAGACACATTTCAATTTGTCTCTGTTAAAAAGCATTCATTCTAGGTAGGCTGGAAGCTAGCTGGTAATTGGTGGCTACACACATGTCTCTTATCATTGGTTCGTCATTCCTGCTCTTTAAATGACTGACTGTCTTTAATCTCTTTGCATTGTAAGCAATTCATACATTAGAGCATTTTTTTTACACTTTTATGTCCCTTTAAGAACTAGACTTACTAAGATTAAAAAACAGAATTTATGTTTACCTGATAAATTTCTTTCTCCAACGGTGTGTCCGGTCCACGGCGTCATCCTTACTTGTGGGATATTCTCTTCCCCAACAGGAAATGGCAAAGAGCCCAGCAAAGCTGGTCACATGATCCCTCCTAGGCTCCGCCTACCCCAGTCATTCGACCGACGTTAAGGAGGAATATTTGCATAGGAGAAACCATATGGTACCGTGGTGACTGTAGTTAAAGAAAATAAATTATCAGACCTGATTAAAAAACCAGGGCGGGCCGTGGACCGGACACACCGTTGGAGAAAGAAATTTATCAGGTAAACATAAATTCTGTTTTCTCCAACATAGGTGTGTCCGGTCCACGGCGTCATCCTTACTTGTGGGAACCAATACCAAAGCTTTAGGACACGGATGAAGGGAGGGAGCAAATCAGGTCACCTAAATGGAAGGCACCACGGCTTGCAAAACCTTTCTCCCAAAAATAGCCTCAGAAGAAGCAAAAGTATCAAACTTGTAAAATTTGGTAAAAGTGTGCAGTGAAGACCAAGTCGCTGCCCTACATATCTGATCAACAGAAGCCTCGTTCTTGAAGGCCCATGTGGAAGCCACAGCCCTAGTGGAATGAGCTGTGATTCTTTCGGGAGGCTGCCGTCCGGCAGTCTCGTAAGCCAATCTGATGATGCTTTTAATCCAAAAAGAGAGAGAGGTAGAAGTTGCTTTTTGACCTCTCCTTTTACCTGAATAAACAACAAACAAGGAAGATGTTTGTCTAAAATCCTTTGTAGCATCTAAATAGAATTTTAGAGCGCGAACAACATCCAAATTGTGCAACAAACGTTCCTTCTTTGAAACTGGTTTTGGACACAGAGAAGGTACGATAATCTCCTGGTTAATGTTTTTGTTAGAAACAACTTTTGGAAGAAAACCAGGTTTAGTACGTAAAACCACCTTATCTGCATGGAACACCAGATAAGGAGGAGAACACTGCAGAGCAGATAATTCTGAGACTCTTCTAGCAGAAGAAATCGCAACTAAAAACAAAACTTTCCAAGATAATAACTTAATATCAACGGAATGTAAGGGTTCAAACGGAACCCCCTGAAGAACTGAAAGAACTAAATTGAGACTCCAAGGAGGAGTCAAAGGTTTGTAAACAGGCTTGATTCTAACCAGAGCCTGAACAAAGGCTTGAACATCTGGCACAGCTGCCAGCTTTTTGTGAAGTAATACCGACAAGGCAGAAATCTGTCCCTTCAGGGAACTAGCAGATAATCCTTTTTCCAATCCTTCTTGAAGGAAGGATAGAATCCTAGGAATCTTAACCTTGTCCCAAGGGAATCCTTTAGATTCACACCAACAGATATATTTTTTCCAAATTTTGTGGTAAATCTTTCTAGTTACAGGCTTTCTGGCCTGAACAAGAGTATCGATAACAGAATCTGAGAATCCTCGCTTCGATAAAATCAAGCGTTCAATCTCCAAGCAGTCAGCTGGAGTGAAACCAGATTCGGATGTTCGAACGGACCCTGAACAAGAAGGTCTCGTCTCAAAGGTAGCTTCCAAGGTGGAGCCGATGACATATTCACCAGATCTGCATACCAAGTCCTGCGTGGCCACGCAGGAGCTATCAAGATCACCGACGCCCTCTCCTGATTGATCCTGGCTACCAGCCTGGGGATGAGAGGAAATGGCGGGAACACATAAGCTAGTTTGAAGGTCCAAGGTGCTACTAGTGCATCCACTAGAGCCGCCTTGGGATCCCTGGATCTGGCCCCGTAGCAAGGAACTTTGAAGTTCTGACGAGAGGCCATCAGATCCATGTCTGGAATGCCCCACAGGTGAGTGACTTGGGCAAAGATTTCCGGATGGAGTTCCCACTCCCCCGGATGCAATGTCTGACGACTCAGAAAATCCGCTTCCCAATTTTCCACTCATGGGATGTGGATAGCAGACAGGTGGCAGGAGTGAGACTCCGCCCATAGAATGATTTTGGTCACTTCTTCCATCGCTAGGGAACTCCTTGTTCCCCCCTGATGGTTGATGTACGCAACAGTTGTCATGTTGTCTGATTGAAACCGTATGAACTTGGTCCTCGCTAGCCGAGGCCAGGCCTTGAGAGCATTGAATATCGCTCTCAGTTCCAGAATATTTATCGGTAGAAGAGATTCTTCCCGAGACCAAAGACCCTGAGCTTTCAGGGATCCCCAGACCGCGCCCCAGCCCATCAGACTGGCGTCGGTCGTGACAATGACCCACTCTGGTCTGCGGAACGTCATCCCTTGAGACAGATTGTCCAGGGACAGCCACCAACGGAGTGAGTCTCTGGTCCTCTGATTTACTTGTATCTTCGGAGACAAGTCTGTATAGTCCCCATTCCACTGACTGAGCATGCACAGTTGTAATGGTCTTAGATGAATGCGCGCAAAAGGAACTATGTCCATCGCCGCTACCATCAACCCGATCACTTCCATGCACTGAGCTATGGAAGGAAGAGGAACGGAATGAAGTATCCGACAAGAGTCTAGAAGTTTTGTTTTTCTGGCCTCTGTTAGAAAGATCCTCATTTCTAAAGAGTCTATAATTGTTCCCAAGAAGGGAACCCTTGTTGACGGGGATAGAGAACTCTTTTCCACGTTCACTTTCCAGCCGTGAGATCTGAGAAAGGCCAGGACAATGTCCGTGTGAGCCTTTGCTTGAGGAAGGGACGACGCTTGAATCAGAATGTCGTCCAGGTAAGGTACTACTGCAATGCCCCTTGGTCTTAGCACCGCTAGAAGGGAGCCTAGTACCTTTGTGAAAATCCTTGGAGCAGTGGCTAATCCGAAAGGAAGCGCCACGAACTGGTAATGTTTGTCCAGGAATGCAAACCTTAGGAACCGATGATGTTCCTTGTGGATAGGAATATGTAGATACGCATCCTTTAAATCCACCGTGGTCATGAATTGACCCTCCTGGATGGAAGGAAGAATAGTTCGAATGGTTTCCATCTTGAAAGATGGAACCTTGAGAAACTTGTTTAAGATCTTGAGATCTAAGATTGGTCTGAACGTTCCCTCTTTTTTGGGGACTATGAACAGATTGGAGTAGAACCCCATCCCTTGTTCTCTTAGTGGAACAGGATGAATCACTCCCATTTTTAACAGGTCTTCTACACAATGTAAGAACGCCTGTCTTTTTATGTGGTCTGAAGACAACTGAGACCTGTGGAACCTCCCCCTTGGGGGAAGTCCCTTGAATTCCAGAAGATAACCCTGGGAGACTATTTCTAGCGCCCAAGGATCCAGAACATCTCTTGCCCAAGCCTGAGCGAAGAGAGAGAGTCTGCCCCCCACCAGATCCGGTCCCGGATCGGGGGCCAACATTTCATGCTGTCTTGGTAGCAGTGGCAGGCTTCTTGGCCTGCTTTCCCTTGTTCCAGCCTTGCATTGGTCTCCAAGCTGGCTTGGCTTGAGAAGTATTACCCTCTTGCTTAGAGGACGTAGCACTTTGGGCTGGTCCGTTTTTACGAAAGGGACGAAAATTGGGTCTATTTTTCGCCTTGAAAGGCCGATCCTGAGGAAGGGCGTGGCCCTTACCCCCAGTGATATCCGAGATAATCTCTTTCAAGTCAGGGCCAAACAGCGTTTTCCCCTTGAAAGGAATGTTTAGTAGCTTGTTCTTGGAAGACGCGTCAGCCGACCAAGATTTCAACCAAAGCGCTCTGCGCGCCACAATAGCAAACCCAGAATTCTTAGCCGCTAACCTAGCCAATTGCAAAGTGGCGTCTAGGGTGAAAGAATTAGCCAATTTGAGAGCATTGATTCTGTCCATAATCTCCTCATAAGGAGGAGAATCACTATCGAGCGCCTTTATCAGTTCATCAAACCAGAAACATGCGGCTGTAGTGACAGGGACAATGCATGAAATTGGTTGTAGAAGGTAACCCTGCTGAACAAACATCTTTTTAAGCAAACCTTCTAATTTTTTATCCATAGGATCTTTGAAAGCACAACTATCCTCTATGGGTATAGTGGTGCGTTTGTTTAAAGTAGAAACCGCTCCCTCGACCTTGGGGACTGTCTGCCATAAGTCCTTTCTGGGGTCGACCATAGGAAACAATTTTTTAAATATGGGGGGAGGGACGAAAGGAATACCGGGCCTTTCCCATTCTTTATTAACAATGTCCGCCACCCGCTTGGGTATAGGAAAAGCTTCTGGGAGCTCCGGCACCTCTAGGAACTTGTCCATTTTACATAGTTTCTCTGGGATGACCAACTTTTCACAATCATCCAGAGTGGATAATACCTCCTTAAGCAGAATGCGGAGATGTTCCAACTTAAATTTAAATGCAATTACATCAGGTTCAGCCTGTTGAGAAATGTTCCCTGAATCAGTAATTTCTCCCTCAGACAAAACCTCCCTGGCCCCCTCAGATTGGGTTAGGGGCCCTTCAGAGATATTAATATCAGCGTCGTCATGCTCTTCAGTAACTAAAACAGAGCAGCCACGCTTACGCTGACAAGGGTTCATTTTGGCTAAAATGTTTTTGACAGAATTATCCATTACAGCCGTTAATTGTTGCATAGTAAGCAGTATTGGCGCGCTAGATGTACTAGGGGCCTCCTGAGTGGGCAAGACTCGTGTAGACGAAGGAGGGAATGATGCAGTACCATGCTTACTCCCCTCACTTGAGGAATCATCTTGGGCATCATTGTCATTATCACATAAATCACATTTATTTAAATGAACAGGAATTCTGGCTTCCCCACATTCAGAACACAGTCTATCTGGTAGTTCAGACATGTTAAACAGGCATAAACTTGATAATAAAGTACAAAAAACGTTTTAAAATAAAACCGTTACTGTCACTTTAAATTTTAAACTGAACACACTTTATTACTGCAATTGCGAAAAAACATGAAGGAATTGTACAAAATTCACCAAATTTTCACCACAGTGTCTTAAAGCCTTAAAAGTATTGCACAGCAAATTTGGAAGCTTTAACCCTTAAAATAACGGAACCGGAGCCGTTTTAACACTTTAACCCCTTTACAGTCCCTGGTATCTGCTTTGCTGAGACCCAACCAAGCCCAAAGGGGAATACGATACCAAATGACGCCTTCAGAAAGTCTTTTCTAAGTATCAGAGCTCCTCTCACATGCGACTGCATGCCATGCCTCTCAAAAACAAGTGCGCCACACCGGCGCGAAAATGAGACTCTGCTTATGCTTTGGGAAAGCCCCAGAGAAATAAGGTGTCTAATACAGTGCCTGCCGATATTATAATATCAATAAACCCAGATAAAATGATTCCTCAAAGCTAAATATGTTTTAAAACTGAATCGATTTAGCCCAGAAAAGTCTACAATCTTAATAAGCCCTTGTAAAGCCCTTATTTACCATCGTAATAAACATGGCTTACCGGATCCCATAGGGAAAAATGACAGCTTCCAGCATTACATCGTCTTGTTAGAATGTGTCATACCTCAAGCAGCAAGAGACTGCACACTGTTCCCCCAACTGAAGTTAATTGCTCTCAACAGTCCTGTGTGGAACAGCCATGGATTTTAGTTACGGTGCTAAAATCATTTTCCTCATACAAACAGAAATCTTCATCTCTTTTCTGTTTCTGAGTAAATAGTACATACCAGTACTATTTTAAAATAACAAACTCTTGATTGAATAATAAAAACTACAGTTAAACACTAAAAAACTCTAAGCCATCTCCGTGGAGATGTTGCCTGTACAACGGCAAAGAGAATGACTGGGGTAGGCGGAGCCTAGGAGGGATCATGTGACCAGCTTTGCTGGGCTCTTTGCCATTTCCTGTTGGGGAAGAGAATATCCCACAAGTAAGGATGACGCCGTGGACCGGACACACCTATGTTGGAGAAATAGCTTTCCATTTTTTTTCCAGCTTTTATTGTAAATGTAAAAGGATTACAAGCCAAGGTTAACCCATTTTACCTATAGCGAATTAGTTTGAAAGTAGGAGGAGCAGAACTAGCCCTGTAAAAGTAGGTGGGAAACACAAAACCTTCAGTCCTTAGAAGTAATATCTCACACAATATATGTTACACAGATAAACAGTAAAGTACAATGAAAATGGGAGGTGTACATGTATAAACGGTAAGACAGTAGACTGTAATGTCTTAAAGAGCCATTATAGTCAGGGCACAGCTGGTCCTGAGAGGTTCTTTCCCCTTTGTGGGGAAAACATATTGAGGTGCAGCTTGCTAGTCTTAAAAAATGAATTGGAGCATTTTTTATTTTTTACTGTAATGGTCCATTAACATGTATAGTACAAAATGCCAGGTAGGATGCCAGGGGTTGGAGGTAGACATTGGAGGTAGGCTGATAATGTAGAAACTGTTTATAGCAAAAGGTCATTATTGTGAGTCAAGTGTTACATTTTTACCATTAGATTTCCAAAGTCAGTAATAATTTAAACTTAGAGGAATATACAGTATATATCCTATTTGAGAGAGTGGTATTGACTTTGGAAATCTACATATTATGATTGTGGGTAACTTGCAAATTCATATATTTAGGGATCAAAAGGTGTTTTTTCTTTAAATAAATCAAATCTGTGCTTGACCAGGGAGAGGACAAAAAAAAGCAATCTCTTTAACCTGCAAATCACAAAGCTGGTTTAGGCAATTTAAAGTTGTTTTAAAACTTAGGTGGCAGATTTTGCTTTTTGGCTGCTGTAGAAAATGTGGGAGAATGGAAAACGTTGCACAAGCACAAGTGTTGTTTAATGGTTTGGTGCAATTTAGGAGCTTATGAACAAGGAAGCTACAGAGTTTGCATGAGGATTCTTTTCAATAGGGGATACATGGATCTAACTGCGATTGATAACCAAGTGATCCTGAATATTGAAGAATCAGTATTTCTGTCCAGTTAGGGATGTGATTTTGGTCACTTCCACCAAATATGTACATAGAACCCTTCTTTACACAACCCTTGTTCAAAGTGTGAGTGTACTTTGTTCCATGCACTTTGATTTTGGGAGAAAGAGTCAGAATTATGTAGTAGGGGGGTTTATTTAGATTCCCTGAACCATTTCACGCCCTCTGCTGAAACCAATGTTTAAAAAGTCTTTAGTACTCATTGCATGCTTTTTTCAGCAGACCTGCATTAGTCAGACCTACCTTTAAAATGATGGTAAATTCGCCCCAACAGTTTCACATATTATGAAAGGTCTTCTCCTAACGTTGTGCAAATACCGTAGAGGGTCGTACATGCGCATTTTAAATTACAAGCAGAGTTACAAGCATGGGAGCGTGCAGTAATTATTTTACATGGGGTGCATGGTGATGCTACGATTGGCTACAACAGCTGCCAGTCAAGTAAGCCTAAAAGAAAATCGTAGTGAGAGGCTGCATTAGATGAGGAAATGTTGCGTGAATAAAATGCTGGTAAATTAAAGTACAGTTGACTTTTGTGCTAAATAAGCATATTGATATGCTAGTTAGGAGAAGACCTTTCATAATATGTGAAACTGTTGGGGCGAATTTTCCATCACTTTTCATTACACCCAAAACTTCTTCTCAAATAAACACCTTTTGTATGAAAACATATTTTTCTCTCATCAAATCCTCTCCTCTACTTCTTTGGGGGTCAAACATGTAGAAAACGTATACGTTTAAGAGCAAACACCAAAACTGACCTTTGCCTTTTCCACAGCTGAAGGTGGGATGAAGATCCTAGGAAAGGCATACATGGCACCTTGAAGTGGGTTACATTTGATTCCTGGCACCTCATTAAATAATGATTCTGTAAGCTTTGCCTTCCTGGCTAAATTAGATAGAACACATTCTTTTTCCTATAAGAACAAAAACACAGACACGTTACTTCTCATTCATAATCCTTTCCATATATTAAACAGAGCTAAACAGTCATTATATAACATATTTATTTCAATCTATCAGAAATAGCTCCAGGTGGCTTTTGTGGGGTGTTCAAATTATAAGCCATTTTAAACAAGTCAAAAATTCAGTAATCACTTTGCTTTTAACTGCATTTACACAACGTTAAATTCCCTCATACTGTGTATGGAGACAGTGGCAATTCCAATGCACAAGAAAACAGTTTTCTAGCAACTTTATGTTTTAACAATCCATCAAAAATAAGAAATTTTAAACCATATAAAACAGTAATTTCTATATATATTGTCCTATATCCTAGAGTCTAGGACCTAGACATTACTTATGTAATAAAATGATCACATGACTATCTATCCCCATTCCTAGACTGTCCACCATAGGATGTAAAGAGTAGGGATAGGACCTTGATAAGTATTGTCTAGGACAGTGGTCTCAAAGTACTGGCCCTGGGGCCATATGTGGCCCTCAAAATAGTATAATCTGGCCCTCCCTTGTTTATTAGGTATATTATAAATTTGGTCCCATTAATTTTTTTTAGGGTTCTAATATGTGTAACAAGTTGATTATCTATATAGGCACCTTACAAGATAAATATAAACACAAGCATGCATTGTCCACTGTAGACTCCCATTATGCACTGCAGTTCCAGAACAATCACTTCACTTGGCACTCACAAGATAAATATACACTGTGTATGTCTGTTGTGGACTACAGCTCCTACCATGCACTATTACTGGGTAAATGTCACTTCCAGTTTCTAGTATATCCAGTTTCACAGCACTCACTCTGTTCAAGAGGCCCCCATTTGGGTAGAACACTTGGCCAGTGGCTCCAGGATACAATATGCTTGATTCCCCTGGTCTAGGATATAGGCCAAAATATTCAAATTACTGTTTAATATGAAAAACATTTCTAATTATCTTGGCCTTCCTAGACCAATATTTACCAAGTGAGATGAATAACAAGCAGTACAAAAAGCATAAGGTGCGAAAACAAGAAAAAAAAACAAGAGGCAAAACAAGTAATAGAAAATTAGCAACTCATTCTAAAACAAGATAACTAAAAACTTATTGCCAAATATTATTGAAGTAAACTGAAGCATAGAAAAGATATGAGATTTGTAAACCAGTTAGTCATTCAAAAAGTGAAACTTAATCTAAAAAAGATTTAGACAATGTCCCACCAAAACATCCCTGAACTTCACTAGAACAGATTACTTTTGATTACTTCTAGACAGGGGCGTATTTAGGATTTGTGCTGCCCTAGGCACTCAAAATTCTGCTGCCCCCCCTCCCAAAAAAAAAAAGGTTTTAGGCCTTTTTTTCCCCTTAATATTTTATTGAGTCAGTGTGCAAAATGTTTTTTTTTCCATAACAATTCAAAAGAAAATGGCTAGCAAAACACTTGCATACAGGTGGGTTGAATTGCATGCATCTCATACAATTTTCTCCCTGAGAGAAGGGGGAGAAAAGAAGGAGAGGGGAGAAGGAAGGGAGGGAAAGGAAAGAAGGGAGGGAGAAGAGAAAAGTGGGTAGGGAGAGGAGAAAATGGGGGAGAGAAACAAGGGAGGGAAAGCAAGTGATAGAAGGGAGCGAGGGAGGAAGTTGAGAGAAAGAAGGGAGGGAGGGAGGGAGGGAGGAAAGAAATAAGGGAGGGAGGTAGGGAGCGAGGGAGTGAGTTGAGGAAGGGAGAAAGGGAAAGAAGGGAGAGAGGCAGGGAGGGAAAAAAAGAATACACTTGAGACAATCACTGCCCTTTAAATGCAACAACATACAGTAATTACCATCATTCAAGTAATTAAACTTTTGTCCGTTTACTATTTACTCTGTGGATTCATGAATGCAGCGAAAGCTATTAGTAGCTAACATACATTAGCGCTGAGAGTTTATGATTAGACATCACAAGCTGATCTAGCAGTGCACAGACGCATCCAGTCTGTTAGTAACTAAGACCTGCAATAAGCACTACGCTCGCAGATCCACTACAGCTGACAAGGGGAGGCCGCATGTCGGCACAAGGTCTTCTCCTCCAGCCTCACCTTATAAGCATATCCCCGGGCAAGTTTCTCACCAAGAACGCTTCCACTGCAAAAATGCCAGCTGCTCTAAATGAAGCAACGGTTTAAAGGAGCACTGCCTGTAAAAAGCGACCTTAATCAGCGCACGTGCCTTGTCTTCTCTGTAAAAGCCTGCACTTTATCTCTCACTTTACTGTATGCTGGCTTTTAGAGAGAGGATAGGGTAGATGTGCTGCCGCACCCAAATCTGCTGCCCTAGGCACCGGCCTTGTTGGCCTAGGCCATAATACGCCCCTGCTTCTAGATGATATGGCTATACTGAACAATTAAAAAAAAAATCTTACAAATGGTAATTTATATCCAAGCTGTAGATTCCACAAATAAAAAAGGGGCGGGACTAAAAGGCAACGCCGTTACTAGTTACCAGACACCACTGCCTGAAGGACTCAATGGCCAAAAGATGCCTCTGCAGAGGCAAAAACATTGAACCAGTAAAATTTGGTGAATGTATGAACAGAAGCCTCAAAGCAAAGTGTGGAAAACAGCACCAACAAATATGTGGCTTGTGGGGCACGGAACCCAGGATCTGCCTTATCCTGCAAATACTTCAAGTAGCTAAAAAGATTTGTTCCAGCCACCAATAGTTAAAAAACCTTTATTTCTTCATATGGGGTCTTTAGACAAACATACAACGTTTCAGACCTGCTATAGGTCCTTAGTCATGTATACTGAACATACACTGATTCATCATTTAAATACTTTACACCTGGTCAATTATTCACCTGTTGTCATGTGACTACTCATTATTGTATCACTGCCATCTTGTAGCCTATTGTCCTTTGTTGAAGATCTTAACAATTCTGTCAATGGATTAAAATTCACTTTAAATATGAGTGAAATTGGAATTGAGTTCCTAGACACCTATGTATACTTTAAGGATGGTTTCTTAAAAACAGATATCCATACAAAAGATACAGATAAAAACAACATATTTAAATATGGAAGTTACCATCCAGATAGTATCTTCAGGGCCATTCCAAAGAGCCAATTTTTAAGGGTTAAACGCATAGTGTCTGAGGAAAATAGATGCAAGCAAAGGTTGGAGGAGATGGCTGATAAATTTATCAATAGAGGGTATCCAATATCACTAATTAAGGAACAACTAGATGTAGTTAACAATAAAGAATTACCTAAAAGGTACAAAAGTAAAGAAACAGATCGTCTAGTGTTTGTAACACAGTTCAATGAATTTAGTCAGAAGATCAATGGTATTCTAAGAAAGCATTGGCACATCCTAAGGGACTGTAACCCACAAGTGAATGAGTTTAAAGAAAATTTTATGACAGCATACAGAAGAAATAGAAGTATCAAAGATAGCCTTGTACATTCAGACATAGGCAGTAACAGATTGAACATACAGAAGACTATAGGCCCTAGGAGAGATGGATGTTATCCCTGTTTGAACTGCAGTAACTGCAGTTCAATGATTAAAGGCGAATATTTCTCTCACCCCACAAATGGTAGAAAATATAAAATTAATAAATATCTTACTTGCAGGTCATGTTACTGTATTTATTTGATCAAGTGTCCATGTGGTCTGATCTATTTGGGCGAGACCTGTAGAGAGGTAAGGGAGAGGATAACAGAACATAAGTCCAATATTAGATGTAAGAACAAAGAGGCTCCTGTTTCCTCTCACTTCCTCTCTATGGGTCACAACATCAGCCAGCTCAGATTCCAAATAATTGAACAGATTGAGAGACCAAGGAGGGGGGGTAATAGAGAACATATACTAAAAACAAGAGAGATGTTTTGGATATACAAATTGGAAAGTCTAATACCTAAGGGTATGAACAAAGAATTCGATTGGAGTTTGTTTTACTAAATATTTGTTTTTCCTAAAACATCTCTATGAATATGTAAATCTTCCCTTTCTAATGGGCTGTGTATTATGATACCTGCATTTCTTTAATCTAAAATAATTTTCTAATAACCCCTTTTAATGGGCTGAGTAAAATTGGAGGGAAATGTTCAAAAAATTATCTTTACATATAAAAACACTAAAGAGAAAAGTAAAAGATTATTTTCAAAATAGGCCTACAGTGTTCAAATTGACAGTAATCCATATAATCTCTAGCAGCAATTTTTTGAAATCAACTCTAAAATGAAAGAGTCCAAATTAATATTTAAATAACAAGTAAACAGTAACGGCATATCTGCATATTGTGCGTAAGATTTCTTCTATTTTTATTTTTTGTACATATGATTTTATCTATTAACATTGTTTGATACTTAAACCTTTTCAATGTGACTATTCAGAATGCTTTTTTACAATAGGAATATATATGTTAGATGGCCACAAGATGGCAGTGATACAATAATGAGTAGTCACATGACAACAGGTGAATAATTGACCAGGTGTAAAGTATTTAAATGATGAATCAGTGTATGTTCAGTATACATGACTAAGGACCTATAGCAGGTCTGAAACGTTGTATGTTTGTCTAAAGACCCCATATGAAGAAATAAAGGTTTTTTAACTATTGGTGTATGAACAGAAGACCAGGTAGCAGCCTTGCAAATCTGTTCTTCCAAAGCCTTATTTATGAAGTTTCAAGACGTAGATACTAAACGAGTGGAATGAGCAGTGATATATGTTGGATGATGGTGATCTGCCATCCGAATAAGATTCCTCAATCAAGAAGACAAGTCAGAATCAGTCACCTTCTGACCCTTGCCCTTACCAGAGAAGAGAACACACAAGCTATGTGACTGACAAAAATCCTTACTTGCATGAAGGTAAAACTTTAATGCCCTGAGACCATTTAGATTATGCAACAATCATCTCATTAGAAGAACAGGGATTAGGACATAAGGATGGCATCACAATCTCCTGATTTATGTTGTCAGTCACAAATATATTAGGCAGGAAACCTGGTTTAGTTCTCAAAACAGCCTTATCCTGGTGAAAAAACAAATAAGGGGGAGCACATTGGAAAGCCGACAACTTAGAAACTATATGGGCAAAAAAAATTGCTAAGAAGAATAATACTTTCCAGGAGAGCAACATAATATCTAAGGAATGTATAGGTTCAAACGGAATTTGCTGTAAAACCTTAAGAACAAAATTAAGACTCCATGAAGGAGCAATTGGTTTGAATACTGATCTGATTCTAACCAGAGCCTGAACAAAAGGACTGAACATCGTGCCAACTTTTATTTAACAAAACAAATAGAGCCGAAATCTGGCCTTTAATAGAACTAGACAAGAGACTTTTGTCAAGTCCCTCCTATGTTCAGCACACCAAGAAAGGTAAACATTCCAAACCTTATGATAAATACGCCTAGTGACAAGATTACACGCCTGGAGAAGAGTGTCAATCACAGACTCAGAGATACCTTGGTCGAGATACCATTGGTGACTCTCCGCCTATTTCAGAATGCGAGATACCTCCTTCGTCTCCAACGAATTGCGAGTCCTCCCTTGGTGGCTGACATACGCCACCGTTGTGACATTGTCTGACTGAAATCTAGTAAAATAGACGGAACTCAGTTGGGGCCACGCTAATAAAGCATTTAAGATGTTTATGGGTAGGGAGGACTCCTGAGCTCTCCTGGAGCTCCAAACCACTCCCCAACCGGAGAGCATTTGAAATTATCTCCCAGAATGGGGAAAGAAGCTCATCCCCCGCTCTACCAGCTCGGACGCTAGATAGGGATTACCTGGTGACAGGATCCAGATTTATCACCTGAGACAAATCCGAATGATCTTCATTCAATTGCTTTAGCATTTACAACTATAGAGGTCTTAAATGAAAGCGAGCAAATGGCATAGCATCTGATGCTACCACCATGAGCCCCACTACCTCCATGCACTGAGCTTCCGAAGGATGGAGGTAGATTGCAGACACCAACTTGCTGACTGGAGTTCGACTTTGCGCTGATCTGTAAGGAAGAGCCTCATAGTCAAAGAATCAATGATCACTTCCAGAAAACGTAATTTTGTCTGATGTACAAGATAACTCTTTTCCAGATTTTCTTTACAACCATGACTCCAAAGAAACCAGAGTAACTTCTCTGTGTGAGAGGCCGCTTACTGAGAAGATGGTGCTTGAACCAAGATATTGTCCAAGTAAGGGGCCAAAGCGATGCCCTGCAGTCTGACCACTGCCAAAAGAGCTCCTAACAGTTTTGTGAAAACTCATGGAGCTGTAGCCAGACCAAAAGGAAGAGTCATAAACTGAAAATGTTTGTCCAGAAACACAAATCTGAGATACTGATGATGATCTCGATGGATTGGAATACGAAGATACATGTCCTTCAAATCCACCGTAGTCATGAAGGATAGATCTGTCCATCTTGAAAGAGGGTACCCTCAGAAACTTGTTTAGAATTTTTAAATCTAGAATAGGACGGAAGGTTTACTCCTTGTTTGGGACAATAAAGAGGTTTAAATAAAATTCTTTGCCCTTAAGGAAATGGAACAATCACCCTCATGTCTTAAACACATTAAAGAAAGGCCACTCTTTTTTTCTGGTCTTTTTGAAACCCGAGATAAAAGAAACTTGCCTCTTGGAGGTCAAGTCCGAAAGACTGTTCTGTAACCTTGGAAAACACTTTCCTGTACCCAAGGGTCCTGGATAGACATGGCCCAGACCCCTCGAAACAGGCTTAATCTGCCCCCTACCGGAGAAAACACTGGCTTGGGGGCTGCCCCCTTCATCCAGACTTAGTCTGTGGTCAACTTCTTGGATTGTTTGTTCCTGTTCCATATTGGATTCGGCTTCCAAGTGCCCCTGGGGAATTTGGATTTGCTGGAGGAAGAATTCCTCTGTGACTTATTCTGACAAAAGGGATGAAAATGACCCACTGACCTGCATTTTGGTCTGTATTTCTTATCCTGAGGAAGGAAAGCTACCTTACCCCTTTACAGTGACCATTGAAATAATGGAATCTGATCTCCGTCCAAATAAGGTCTTTCCTTTAAAAGTTAAGGACAGCTGTCTAGACTTTGAGACCATATTGGCTGACCAGGATTTCAGCCAAAGTGCCCTTCTGACTAAAACCGCCAACTCTGTAAGATTGCACCCAAGCCTCATGAAAAAGGTTCAACCTTCCCCCTACAAGAACTAAATCTGGATCGAGGCTGTACCTTCATTCTGATTTTGAAGCAGAGGTAGATTTCTTATATTGCCTGACTTTGTTCAATTCATTTTCAAGTTTCCAAGAGGACTTGGAGGTGTCAGATTTCTGATTTGAGGATGAGGAAGACTTTTGATTCCTGGACTGATGAAAGGAACGAAAATGACCGGCAAACCTGGTCTTGCTCTTGGCCTTTTTGTCTTGTGATAAAAAAGCACCCTTGCTGCCAGTCACTGTGGAAATAATTTTGTCCAAACCTGGACCAAACAATATCTTTCCCTGGAAAGGGAGAGACAAAAGTCTGCTTTAGAAACAAATCTCAGACAAGAATTTTAGCCATAAGGCCCTCCTCTTGTGAGAACGTCTAGAGCTCCATTCCTAGCATTAACACAGATAATTCCCAAAATAGCATCACAAATAAAAGTGTTAGCAACTTCAATAATTTTCTAACTTTCTAGAATTATTTCTAAAAAAAATCTGCTTAGAAACCATTTCAGATAAAGCGTTGCACTGTAAGGTAATTGCACCAACAACACAGGCAACACTAATTGCCGACATGAATAAAAAAACATGCCTGTTGGAAGGCTTTACTGTGATAAGCTTCCAATTTTCAAACCACACGATCTTTGAAGGAAGTGGTGTCTTCCAAAGAAATAGTAGTTCTCTTAGCAAGAGTGAAAATAGCCCTGTCTTCTTTGGGGATAGTTTCCCAGAGCTCCACATTCATCTAGGTGACTGAAAACATATTTTTGAATTTCGTGAAGGGTACAAAAGGAATTCCCGGCTTATTCCATTCTTTGGAAATAACTTTTGAAATTGTGCCTAGAACAAAACAAAACAATGGATTGGAATGAGGCTTGAATAATAAAAAGTGAACCTGTTTCACTGACTTTTCTTCTGAAGATCCAGTTTCCTGAACTCCTTGACTCAGCAGAACATCCCGTAGTAAAATGTGCAAATGTTTTCTAAAAATAAAGGATATATTCTATGGTTCAAAACCCATAAAGAATACTGACTATCAGATAATATCTCTTCTAATGAGAAATCAGAATATTCAATATCAGTGTCCTTGATTGTACATTCTGGACATACTGTTCCTATGAGAGGTACCTGATGAACAAAACCCCTTGGAAGTATCACCCACAGTATGTAGATGTTTACTCTCCAGGAGGAGGTATGGCAGCCAGTACCTCAGAAATGGTTAAGCACAAATATTCCTAAGACCTAGGGGGGAAATCAAGTGAACCTCCCTGAGAGGTAGCTATCTGAGGGGGACACTGACCCTGACTGGGCATGATAGGAGTGGTATGTCTAGAGGAAGAAATTACATCCATACAGGGAATGCATAACTGTGCAAGGAGACACACCATAGAAACTTTGCTAAGGACTAGGGCTGCACGATTAATCGCATATGTGATTTAAAAATGCGATTAACTGCCGCAATTTAAAAACCACAAGAGTTTGCGATTTTTTGCTAAAAAAAAAATCCTCAGATGTGGCTGTACTGCATTGATTTGTATGTGATTTCTTGCAAACCAGTTCCATCTAGTGGTTGCTTTTAGCACACATTTGTAAAATGGCTGTTTTACTTTCACTTTCTGTTTGTGATCTCAGTAGCAGTCGATCAATCTATAGAAGTCTAAAAGCAGAGCCCAGGCAGGAGAGTGAAGAGGAGGGAAAGCGACTTACTTATATTTCCCCCTAGGGATGTCTGCAGTCTGAAACTTAGGGTATGTAATCATTATGGAACCTCCCACACAATCTCCTGCTCTCTGAGAAACGGCTCAAATACATAGCAGATGCAGGTAACCCCATGGCTGCCAAAAAGGCTAAAACTGCAGTCCCCTCTGCTAGCTAGTTGCTGGGTTAACTGTATCTACGATGTATTTGATATCAACAAGGCAAAGCATTTCTGAAAGAAGCAGCCCCACACCTACTGCTATATGCCTGTATTGGATTCCTGCACAGGAGCAGGGCTCATTATCAGTCAAGATAAAATGTTTAAAAAAAGAATTTATATATACAATGTGTGTATATATATATATATATATATATATATATATATACACACACACAAACAATGCCTTGCAAAAGTATTCACCCCCCTTGGCATTTTTCGTGTTTTGTTGCCTCACAACCTGGAATTAACATGGATTGTTTGAGGATTTGCATCATTTAATTTATAGAACATGCCCACAACTTTGAAGATGTTTTTTTTTTTATTACTGTGAAGCAAACAGCAAATAGGACAAAATAACAGAAAAGGTCAATGTGCATAACTATTCACCCCCCTAAAGTCAATACTTTGTAGAGCCACCTTTTGCGGCAATCACACCTCCAAGTTGCTTTGGATAAGTCTCTATGAGCTTGCCACATCTTACCACTGGGATTTTTGCCCATTCCTCCTTGCAAAACTGCCCCAGCTCCTTAAATTTGGATGGTTTGCGCTTGTGTACAGCAATCTTTAAGTCTGACCACATATTTTCTATTGGATTGAGGTCTGGGCTTTGAATAGGCCATTCCAACACATTTACACGTTTACCCTTAAACCACTCAAGTGTTGCTTTAGCAGTGTGTTTGGGGTCATTGTCCTGCTGGAAGGTGAACGTCCGTCCTAGCCTCAAATCACGCACAGAGTGGTACAGGTTTTGCTCAAGAATATCCCTGTATTTAGCACCATCCATCTTTCCCTCAACTCTGACCAGTTTCCCAGTCCCGGCTGCTGAAAAACATCCCCACAGCATGATGCTGCCACCACGTTTCACTGTGGGGATGGTGTTCTCTGGGTGATTTGATGTGTTGGGTTTGCGCCAGACATAGCGTTTTCTTTGATGGCCGAAAAGTTCAATTTTAGTCTTATCAGACCAGAGCACCTTCCTCCAAACATTTTGGGAGTCTCCCACATGCCTTTTCGCAAACTCAAAACGTGCGATTTTGTTTTTTGCTGGAGGTAATGGCTTTCTTCTGGCCACTCTACCATAAAGCCCAACTCTATGGAGCGTACGGCTTATTGTCGTCCTATGTACAAATACTCCAGTCTCTGTGCTGCCTCTCTGATTAATGACCTCCTTGCCCGGTCCGTGAGTTTTGGTGGGCGGCCGTCTCTTGGCAGATATGCTGTTGCGCCATGTTCTTTCCATTTGGTTAGGATAGATTTGATGGTGCTCCTGGGGATCATCAAAGATTTGGATATTTTTTTATAACCTAACCCTGACTTGTACTTCTCAACAACATTGTCCCTTACTTGTTTGGAGAGTTCCTTGGTCTTCATGGCAGTGTTTGGTTAGTGGTGCCTCTTGCTTAGGTGTTGCAGCCTCTGGGGCCTTTCAAAAAAGGTGTGTATATGTAATGACAGGTCATGTGACACTTAGATTGCACACAGGTGGACATCATTTCACTAATTATGTGATTTCTGAAGGTAATTGGTTGCACCAGAGCTTTTTATGGGCTTCATAACAAAGGGGGTGAATACATACGCACATGCCAATTTTCTGTTTTCTATTTCTAAAAAATAGTTTTATGCATATATTTTTCTCATTTCACTTCACCAACTTAGACTATTGCGTTCTGATCCATCACATAAAAAGGAAATGTATGCTTACCTGATAAATTGATTTCTTCTACGATACAACGAGTCCACGGATTCATCCTTACTTGTGGGATATTATCCTCCTGCTAACAGGAAGTGGCAAAGAGCACCACAGCAGAACTGTATATATAGCTCCTCCCTTCTCTCCACCCCCAGTCATTCGACCGAAGGTATAGGAAGAGAAAAGAAAAGCTAAAAGGTGCAGAGGTGACTGAAGTTTTGAAAACAAAAATATAATCTGTCTAAAATGACAGGGAGGGCCGTGGACTCGTCGTATCGTAGAAGAAATCAATTTATCAGGTAAGCATAAATTTCCTTTTCTTCTACTAGATACGACGAGTCCACAGATTCATCCTTACTTGTGGGATACAATACCAAAGCAACAGGACACGGATGAACGGGAGGGACAAGACAGATACCTAAACAGAAAGCACCACTGCTTGAAGAACTTTTCTCCCAAAAATAGCCTCAGAAGAAGCAAAAGTATAAAATTTGTAAAATTTGGAAAAGGTATGAAGGGAGGACCATGTTGCTGCCTTACAAACCTGTTCAAGAGAAGCATCGTTTTTAAAGCCCATGTGGAAGCCACCGCTCTAGTAGAATGAGCTGTAATTTTTTCCGGAGGCTGCTGTCCAGCAGTCTCGTATGTCAAACGGATGATGCTTTTCAGCCAAAAAGAGAGGTAGCCGTAGCTTTTTGACCCCTATGCTTTCCAGAATAAACAACAAATAGAGAAGATGTTTGACGGAAATCCTTGGTCGCTTGTAAGTAAAACTTCAAGGCACAAACCACGTCCAAGTTATGTAACAGACGCTCCTTCTTGGAAGAAGGATTAGGACACAGAGAAGGAACAACAATTTCCTGATTAATATTCTTATTGGAAACAACCTTAGGAAGGAATCCAGGTTTAGTACGCAAAACCACCTTCAGAACGGAATATAAGATAAGGCGAGTCACACTAACGCAGAAAGCTCAGAAACTCTTCGAGCAGAAGAGATAGAAACTAAAAACAAAACTTTCCAAGATAAAAGCTTAATATCTATGGAATGCATGGGTCCAAACGGAACCCCTTGAAGAACATTGAGAACTAGATTCAAACTCCATGGCGGAGCAACAGGTTTAAACACAGGCTTGATTCTGACTAAAGCTTGACAAAAAGACTGAACGTCTGGAACATCCGCCAGACGCTTATGTAGTAAAATTGACAAAGCAGAAATTTGTCCCTTTAAGAAACTAGCCGATAATCCTTCTTGGAGAAAGGACAAAATCCTAGGAATCCTAACCCTACTCCATGAGTAGCCCTTAGATTCGCACCAATAAAGATATTTACGCCATATCTTATGGTAAATTTTCCTAGTGACAGGTTTCCGAGCCTGAATCAAGGTATCAACGACCGACTTAGATAAAATCAAGCGTTCAATCTCCAGGCAGTCAGCTGCAGAGAATTTAGTTTTGGATGTTGGAACGGACCTTGAATGAGAAGGTCTTGTCTCAGTGCAGTTTCCACGGGGGCAGAGATGACATTTCCACCAGGTCTGCATACCAAGTCCTGCGTGGCCACCCAGGTGCTATCAAGATTACCGAAGCCCTCTCCTGTTTGATTCTGGCGATCAGTCGAGGTAGGAGAGGAAAAGGAGGAAACACATAAGCCAGGTGGAACGACCAAGGTACTGCTAAAGCATCTATCAGTATTGCTTGGGGATCCCTTGATCTGGACCCGTAACAAGGAAGTTTGGCATTCTGACGAGATGCCATCAAATCCAATTCCAGTGTGCCCCATTGACGGATCAATGCCGCAAAAACCTCCGGATGGAGCTCCCACTCCCCCGGATGAAAAGTCTGACGACTTAGAAAATCTGCTTCCCAGTTCTCTACTCCTGGGATATAGAATGCTGATAGATGGCAAGAGTGATTCTCCGCCCATCGAATTATCTTGGAAACCTCTATCATCGCTAGAGAACTCTTTGTTCCCCCTTGATGATTGATATATGCTACAGTCGTAATAATGTCCGACTGGAATCTTATGAATTTGGCCAAGGCAAACTGAGGCCACGCTTGAAGCGCGTTGAATATCGCTCTCAGTTCCAGAATATTGATTGGAAGTAGTGACTTCTCCTGAGTCCAAACACCCTGAGCCTTCAGGGAATTCCAGACTGCACCCCAACCCAGGAGGCTGACGTCCATCGTCACTATTACCCATGCTGGCCTGCGGAAGCACATTCCCTGGGACAGATGGTCCTGTGATAACCACCAAAGAAGAGAGTCTCTGGTCTCTAGATCCAGATTTATTTGAGGAGATAAATCTGCATAATCCCCATTCCACTGTCTGAGCATGTACAGCTTCAGTGGTCTGAGATGTAAGCGAGCAAACGGAACGATGTCTATTTCCACTACCATTAATCCAATGACCTCCATACACTGCGTCACTAATGGCCGAGGAATGGACTGAAGTGCTCGGCAAGTAGTTAGGATTTTTGACTTTCTGACCTCCGTCAGAAATATTTTCATATCTACTGAGTCTATCAGAGTTCCTAAGAATGGAACTCTTGTCAGTGAAACTAGTGAACTCTTTGTATATTCACCTTCCACCCGTGAGTTCTTAGAAGAGCCAACACGATGTCCGTGTGAGATTTGGCTAGCTGGTAAGTTGACGCCTGAATCAAAATGTCGTCCAGATAGGGCGCCACTGCTATGCCCCGTGGTCTTAGAACCGCCAGAAGGGACCCTAGCACCTTTGTGAAAATTCTGGGAGCTGTGGCCAACCCGAAAGGGAGTGCCACAAACTGGTAGTGTTTGTCCAGGAAGGCGAACCTGAGAAACTGGTGATGATGTTTAGACATTTGAGATCTAAAATTGGTCTGAAGGTTCCCTCTTTTTTGGGAACCACAAACAGATTTGAGTAAAACCCCTGACCCTGTTCTAGTTTTGGAACTGGGCAGATTACACACATGTTATTTAGGTCTTCTACACAGCGTAAGAACGCCTCTCTTTTTGTCTGGTCTACAGACAAACGTGAAAGATGAAATCTTCCCCTTGGGAGATAATCCTTGAACTCTAGTCGATACCCCTGGGTCACAATTTCTAATGCCCAGGGATCCTGAACGTCCCTTGCCCAAGCGAAGAGAGAAAGTCTGCCCTCTACTAGATCCGGTCCCAGATCGGGGGCTGCCCCTTCATGCTGTCTTGGTAGCAGCAGCGGGCTTCTTGGACTGTTTACCTTTATTCCAGGTCTGGTTAGGTCTCCAGACTGATTTGGATTGTGCAAAATTCCCCTCCTGCTATGTGGCGGAGGAGGAAGTAGAGGGTCCACTTTTAAAGTTTGGAAAGGAACGAAAATTATTTTGTTTGACCCTCATTTTAACCGTCTTGTCCTGAGGAAGGGCATGACCTTTACCTCCAGTAATGTCGGAGATGATCTCCTTTAGTTCAGGCCCGAAAAGGGTCTTACCTTTAAAAGGAATAGCTAAAAGTTTAGATTTTGATGACACATCAGCAGACCAAGACTTAAGCCATAACGCTCTAAAATGGCAAAGCCTGCATTCTTTGCCGCTAATTTAGCCATTTTAAAATCGTCATCAGTAATAAAAGAATTAGCTAGCTTGAGAGCCTTAATTCTATCCAAAATATCATCTAATGGGGTCTCAACCTTAAGAGACTCCTCTAGAGCCTCAAACCAAAAAGCTGCTGCAGTAGTTACTGGAACAATGCACGCTATAGGTTGTAGCAGAAACCCCTGATGAATAAACAATTTCTTTAAACGACCCTCTAATTTTTTATCCATAGGATCCTTGAAAGCACAACTGTCCTCAATAGGTATAGTTGTACGCTTAGCCAAGGTAGAAATAGCTCCCTCCACCTTAGGGACCATCTGCCAGGAATCCCTAATGGTGTTAGATATGGGAAACATTTTCTTAATAGTAGGAGAGGGAGAGAACGGAATGCCTGGTCTATCCCATTACTTAGTAACAATGTCCGAAATCCTTCTAGGGACTGGAAAAACATTAGTGTAAGTAGGGAACTCTAGATATTTATCCATTTTACACAATTTCTCTGGTGGGATTACAATAGGGTCACAATCATCCAGAGTCGCTAAAACCTCCCGGAGTAACAGGCGGAGGTGTTCAAGCTTAAACTTAAAGGCCGACACATCTGAGTCTGTTTGAGGGAACATCTTTCCTGAGTCTGAAAGCTCTCCCTCAGACAGCAATTCCCCCACCCCCAAATCAGAACACTGTGAGGGTACATCGGAGATGACCAATAAAGCATCAGAGGGCTCAGTATTTACTCTAATAGCTGACCTGCTGCGCTTACCCTGTAAACCTGGCAGTTTAGATAATACCTCAGTGAGGGTAGTAGACATAACTGCAGCCATATCTTGAAGGGTAAAAGAATTAGACGCACTAGAAGTACTAGGCGTCGATTGAGCGGGCGTTAAAGGTTGTGACACTTGGGGAGAATTGGATGGCATAACCTGATTCGATTCAGACTGAGAATCATCCTGAGACATACTTTTATCACCTAAAATATGTTCTTTGCAATGTAAGGCCCTTTCAGTACATGAGGGACACATTTTAAGTGGGGGTTCCACAATGGCTTCTAAACACTTACGGCTAGATTTAGAGTTTTGTCGGTAACGACCCGCGTAGCTAACGCTGGCTTTTTTCTGGCCGCACCTTTAAAATAACTCTGGTATTGAGAGTCCACAGAATGGCTGCGTTAGGCTCCAAAAAAGGAGCGTACAGCATATTTAACGCAACTTCAACTCTCGATACCAGAGTTGCTTACGGACGCGGCCAGCTTCAAAAGCGTGCTTGTGCACGATTCCCCCATAGAAAACAATGGGGCTGTTTGAGCTGAAAAAAAACCTAACACCTGCAAAAAAGCCGCGTTCAGCTCCTAACGCAGCCCCATTGTTTGCTATGGGGAAACACTTCCTACGTCTGCACCTAACACCCTAACATGAACCCCGAGTCTAAACACCCCTAACCTTACACTTATTAACCCCTATTCTGCCGCCCCCGCTATCGCTGACCCCTGCATATTATTATTAACCCCTAATCTGCCGCTCCGTAAACCACCGCTACTTACATTATCCCCATGTACCCCTAATCTGCTGTCCTAACATCGCCGACCCCTATATTATATTTATTAACTCCTAATCTGCCACCCCAACGTCGCCTCCACCTAACTACACTTATTAACCCCTAATCTACCGACCGGACCTGAGCGCTACTATAATAAATGTATTAACCCCTAATCCGCCTCACTCCCGCCTCTGCCCTCCCTAACATTGCCGACACCTAACTTCAAGTATTAACCCCTAATCTGCCGACAGGAGCTCACCGCTATTCTAATAAATGTATTAACCCCTAAAGCTAAGTCTAACCCTAACACTAACACCCCCCTAAGTTAAATATAATTTAAATCTAACGAAATAAATTAACTCTTATTAAATAAATTATTCCTATTTAAAGCTAAATACTTACCTTAAAAATAAATCCTAATATAGCTACAATATAAATTATAATTATATTATAGCTATTTTAGGATTTATATTTATTTTACAGGTAACTTTGTATTTATTTTAACCAGGTACAATAACTATTAAATAGTTAAGAACTATTTAATAGCTAAAATAGTTAAAATAATTACAAAATTACCTGTAAAATAAATCCTAACCTAAGTTACAATTAAACCTAACACTACACTATCAATAAATTAATTAAATAAAATACCTACAATTAAACCTAACACTACACTGTCAATAAATAAATTAAATACAATTCCTACAAATAAATACAATTAAATAAACTAACTAAAGTACAAAAAATAAAAAAGAACTAAGTTACAAAAAATAAAAAAATATTTACAAACATTAGAAAAAATTACAACAATTTTAAACTAATTACACCTACTCTAAGCCCCCTAATAAAATAACAAAGACCCCCAAAATAAAAAAATGCCCTACCCTATTCTAAATTACAAAAGTTCAAAGCTCTTTTACCTTACCAGCCCTGAACAGGGCCCTTTGCGGGGCATGCCCCAAAGAATTCAACTTTTTTGCCTGTAAAACCCCCCCACATACAATACCCCCCCCCCCAACATTACAACCCACCACCCACATACCCCTAATCTAACCCAAACCCCCCTTAAATAAACCTAACACTAAGCCCCTGAAGATCTTCCTACCTTATCTTCACCATACCAGGTTCACCAATCGATCCAGAAGAGCTCCTCCGATGTCGTGATCCAAGCCCAAGCGGGGGGCTGAAGAGGTCCATGATCCGGCTGAAGTCTTCATCCAAGCGGGAGCTGAAGAGGTCCATGATCCGGCTGAAGTCTTCTATCAACGGCATCTTCAATCTTCTTTCTTCCGGATCCATCTTGCAGACCTCCGACGCGGAACATCCTGCTGGCCCGACGGACTACCGACGAATGAAGGCTCCTTTAAGGGACGTCATCCAAGATGGCGTCCCTCGAATTCCGATTGGCTGATAGGATTCTATCAGCCAATCGGAATTAAGGTAGGAAAATTCTGATTTGACTGATGGAATCAGCCAATCAGAATCAAGTTCAATCCGATTGGCTTATCCGATCAGCCAATCAGATTGAGCTCGCATTCTATTGGCTGTTCCGATCAGCCAATAGAATGCAAGCTCAATCTGATTGGCTGATCGGATCAGCCAATCGGATTGAACTTAATTCTGATTGGCTGATTCCATCAGCCAATCAGAATTTTCCTACCTTAATTCCGATTGGCTGATAGAATCCTTGTTCCGATCAGCCAATAGAATGCAAGCTCAATCTGATTGGCTGATCGGATCAGCCAATCGGATTGAACTTGATTCTGATTGGCTGATTCCATCAGCCAATCAGAATTTTCCTACCTTAATTCCGATTGGCTGATAGAATCCTATCAGCCAATCGGAATTCGAGGGACGCCATCTTGGATGACGTCCCTTAAAGGAGCCTTCATTCGTCGGTAGTCCGTCGGGTCAGCAGGATGTTCCGCGTCGGAGGTCTGCAAGATGGATCAGGAAGAAAGAAGATTGAAGATGCCGTTGATAGAAGACTTCAGCCGGATCATGGACCTCTTCAGCTCCCACTTGGATGAAGACTTCAGCCGGATCATGGACCTCTTCAGCCCCCCGCATGGGCTTGGATCACGACATCGGAGGAGCTCTTCTGGATCGATCGTTGAACCTGGTATGGTGAAGATAAGGTAGGAAGATCTTCAGGGGCTTAGTGTTAGGTTTATTTAAGGGGGGTTAGGGTTAGATTAGGGGTATGTGGGTGGTGGGTTGTAATGTTGGGGGGGGGTATTGTATGTGTTTTTTTTACAGGCAAAAGAGCTGAATTCTTTGGGGCATGCCCCGCAAAGGGCCCTGTTCAGGGCTGGTAAGGTAAAAGAGCTTTGAACTTTAGTAATTTAGAATAGGGTAGGGCATTTTTTTTATTTTGGGGGTCTTTGTTATTTTATTAGGGGGCTTAGAGTAGGTGTAATTAGTTTAAAATTGTTGTAATATTTTTCTGATGTTTGTAAATATTTTTTTATTTTTTGTAACTTAGTTCTTTTTTATTTTTTGTACTTTAGTTACTTTATTTCATTGTAGTTTTTTGTAGGTATTGTATTTAATTTATTTATTGATAGTGTAGTGTTAGGTTTAATTGTAACTTAGGTTAGGATTTATTTTACAGGTAATTTTGTAATTATTTTAACTATTTTAGCTATTGTACCTGGTTAAAGTAAATACAAAGTTACCTGTAAAATAAATATAAATCCTAAAATAGCTATAATATAAATATAATTTATATTGTAGCTATATTAGGATTTATTTTACAGGTAAGTATTTAGCTTTAAATAGGAATAATTTATTTAATAAGAGTTAATTAATTTCGTTAGATTTAAATTATATTTAACTTAGGGGGGTGTTAGTGTTAGGGTTAGACTTAGCTTTAGGGGTTAATAATTTTATTAGAATAGCGGTGAGCTCCAGTCGGCAGATTAGGGGTTAATGTTTGAAGTTAGGTGTCGGCGATGTTAGGGAGGGCAGATTAGGGGTTAATACTATTTATTATAGGGTTAGTGAGGCGGATTAGGGGTTAATAACTTTATTATAATAGCGGTGCGGTCCGCTCTGCAGATTAGGGGTTAATAGGTGGAGGCGACGTTGTGGGTGGCAGATTTGGGGTTAATAAATATAATATAGGGGTCGGCGGTGTTAGGGGCAGCAGATTAGGGGTACATAAGGATAACGTAAGTAGCGGCGCTTTGCGGTCGGCAGATTAGGGGTTAATTATTGTAGGTAGCTGGCGGCGACGTTGTGGGGGGTAGGTTAGGGGTTAATAAATATAATACAGGGGTCGGCTGTGTTAGGGGCAGCAGATTAGGGGTACATAAGGATAACATAGGTGGCGGTCGGCAGATTAGGGGTTAAAAAAAATTAATCGAGTGGCGGAGATGTGGGGGGACCTCGGTTTAGGGGTACATAGGTAGTTTATGGGTGTTAGTGTACTTTAGAGCACAGTAGTTAAGAGCTTTATGAACCGGCGTTAGCCCAGAAAGCTCTTAACTACTGACTTTTTTCTGCGGCTGGAGTTTTGTCGTTCTAACGCTCACTTCAGACACGACTCTAAATACCGGAGTTAGGAAGATCCCATTGAAAAGATAGGATACGCAATTGACGTAAGGGGATCTGCGGTATGGAAAAGTCGCGGCTGAAAAGTGAGCGTTAGACCCTTTCCTGACTGACTCCAAATACCGGCAGTAGCCTAAAACCAGCGTTAGGAGCCTCTAACGCTGGTTTTCACGGCTACCGCCAAACTCCAAATCTAGGCCACAGAATATTGACTTTCCTCAATGTCAGACATGTTGCAATAGACTAGTAATGACCACAAACAGTCTTGAAAACACTTTATTTAGTGAAAAAAAACAACAATCTGAAAAACGGTACTGTGCCTTTAAGAGTAAAAAAGTGTACAATTTTTCCAAAACTGCTCTAAAATGTTAATAATTATCACATTTTTAGTATATATGTGTCTTATCTTGCCAGTTAAGATTGCACCACAAGTAAGGTATGCTTAACCCTTAATGGAAAAAAACGTTACTCAAAAACGTTATGAAATTAAAAAAATCAACCCCCTGCACCTCGCCAAAGCTCTGCTGTGGCGCCTACCTGCCCTCAGGGGTCTGTTAATTCACTCTATCACTTAGTTTAGGCCAAATCTTTCAGTTTAGGCCCACCGGAGCTGGAGCTTGCATAGGAAATTCAACTGCGCATCTGAGGTGCGAAATTAGGCCCCGCCCATCTACATCGATGTCTCTCTGCCTAGTAAAAACCGCTGTAAAGCGGTCTAGAACCTAGCCATGTGGGTTTCCATATACCCAACCTGATATTGAAAGCCATGTGAACCTCCAGTGCCATCACACATAAAAACGTTTAGTTGCCCTCTAAACATAAAATCGTTTTGCTCAAAAACCATTATGTTATCAGTGTCAACCAAATTTCAGCCCAAAACATACAGGTCCCAGTAATACCCTTCTATCACATGTAGGATTACTGCTTACCCCTTCCCTTATGGGAACTATGTCAGCCAGTTCTGAAATAACACAGTCTCTGCAGAAGAAAATGACTGAACATACCTCAATGCTTGTAGCATGAAAAAACGTTCCCCACACTGAAGCTTCTCAAGTACTCCTCAGCCATTCTGTGGGAACTTCTCTGGATCTTAGTGACAATTGCTAAGATCATCAGTCTCCAGGCAGAAATCTTCATCCACCTGCTGCCTGAGAAAAAATAGCACTCACCGGTACCATTTAAAATAAAAAAGTCTTGCTTGAAGAAAATAAAACACCTCTTTCACTTTACCTCTTCCTATTACTTAGTATAGGCAAAGAGAATGACTGGGGGTGGAGAGAAGGGAGGAGCTATATATACAGCTCTGCTGTCGTGCTCTTTGCCACTTTCTGTTAGCAGGAGGATAATATCCCACAAGTAAGGATGAATCCGTGGACTCGTCGTATCTAGTAGAAGAAATTCAGATTAATTCAGATTAATAAAACATTGAACTTAAGGCTGTAATGTAACAAAATAGGTAAAAATTCAAGGGGGTGAATACTTTTACAAGGCATTGTATATATATATATATATATATATATATATATATACACCCACACACACACATATATATGTGTAACTGTGTATGTGATTGTAAATATATGTGCGTATGTGTGTGTGTATATATATATATATATATATATATATATATATACACACACATATACACACACACACGTGTGTAACTGTGTATGTGATTGTATATATATGTGCGTATATATATATATATATATATATACACACACACACACATATATGTGGTTTGTATTTTTATGCTCCTAGAGTGTATTGGACATTGAGAAACATGTACATTAAGATTCTGTAGTCTTAAATAATTTTTTTATTGAAAAATTAAGATGTTATAGTCGTTTATAAGAAAAAAGCGATTAAATCGCAATTTTTTTTGCCCATATTGCCCAGCCCTACTAAGGATACATAGTGCATTAACAGGCAAATTATCATAAGATCTGTCTTCTAAAGGGTTAGTAGTGACTGATCCAGTTTGTTCCATTTAGAAAAGTCTGTAATACAAATAACAGTAATAAACAGAAATAATCAGACAGTAAACAGTGATTTAAGGGACAGTAAAGTCAAAATTAAACTTTCCTGATTAAATTTTAAACAACTTTCCAATTTTCTTCTGTTATCAAATTTGCTTTGTTTTCTTGGTATCTTTTATTGAAGATTAAAGTCAGGTAGGCTCATAAGAGCTCAGGAGTGTGCACGTGTATTTAGTACTCTATGGCGGCAATGTTTTGCAACATTATTTGTAGCTTTGTTATACAATGTTGCAAAACAATGCTGCCATAGAGTACTGTACTAAAGACACGTGCACACTCCTGAGCTCTTATGAGCCTACCTAGTTTTACTCTTCAATAAAAGATACCAATAGAACAAAGCAAATGAAAGGAGAAGTAAATTGGTAAGTTGTTTAAAATGACATGCTCTATTTGAATCATGAAAGTTGAATTTTGACTTTACTGTCCCTTTAATAAATTGTACAAAAAACACACAAATTACTGGAAATATAATTAACCCCTTGTTAACTTCCCTTCAAGGGTTAATACAGGCACTATGCAGGACTGAATAAACCCTTAGGGCCAGATTGACGAGTGGAGTGGTAATTAGCACTCATGCGCTAACTCCGCTAGAAGTAAGCTTGTTGCGTGTCGGGTACCGCGCGTATTACAAGTTGAAAGTAAAAAGTTTTCACTTGCGCGCAAAAACACAAACTTGCAAGATTGGGATTGCGTTAAAGGGACAGTCTATACCAGAATTTGTATCGTTTAAAAAGATAGATAATCCCTTTATTACCCATTCCCCAGTTTTACATAACCAATACAGTTATAATATAATAATACACTTTTTACCTCTGTGATTACCTTGTATCTAAGCCTCTGCAGACTACCCCCTTGTCTCAGTGCTTTTGACAGACATGCAGTTTAGCGAATCAGTGCAGACTCCTAAATAACTCCTTGGGAGTGAGCACAATGTTATCTATATGACACACATGAACTAGTACTGTCTAACTGTGAAAAACTTTCAAAATGCTCTGAGCTAAGAGGCGGATTTCAACGGTTTAGAAATCAGTTTGAGCCTACCCAGGTTTAGCTTTTGAAAAATACCACCAAGGGAACAAAGCAAATTTAATGATAAAAGTCAATTGGAAAGTTGTTTAAAATTACATACCCTATCTGACTCATGAAAGTTTAATTTGGAGTAGACTGTCCCTTTAACGTATTCCCTCATAAATTTCAATGGAGCAATACTAACATGCAAACCTGATCACATTTTCTCTCTGTGCACTAACCCGACATAAAATATTACCTTCACATCCCTCTGTCATTCACTGCACTCTGAGAGGAAACCGGGCTTCAGCATGCTGCGAAGCGCATATCAATGTAGAAATCTAGCACAAAGTTACTTCACCACCTCCATAGGAGGCAAAGTTGGTAAAAACTGAATTGTGGGTGTGGTGGGGGGTGTATTTATAGGAATTTTGAGGTTTGGGAAACGTTGCCCCTCCTGGTAGGAATGTATATCCCATACGTCACTAGCTCATGGACTCTTGCCAATTACATGAAAGAAATATATCTATATTTATAGACTATATATATATATATATATATATATATATATATATGCACACAGATATATATAGGAATATCTATTAAAAAACATAATTTATGCTTACCTGATAAATTCCTTTCTTCTGTTGTGTGATCAGTCCACGGGTCATCATTACTTCTGGGATATAACTCCTCCCCAACAGGAAATGCAAGAGGATTCACCCAGCAGAGCTGCACATAGCTCCTCCCCTCTACGTCAGTCCCAGTCATTCGACCAAGAATCAACGAGAAAGGAGTAACCAAGGGTGAAGTGGTGACTGGAGTATAATTTAAAAGATATTTACCTGCCTTAAAACAGGGCGGGCCGTGGACTGATCACACAACAGAAGAAAGGAATTTATCAGGTAAGCATAAATTATGTTTTCTTCTGTTATGTGTGATCAGTCCACGGGTCATCATTACTTCTGGGATACCAATACCAAAGCAAAAGTACACGGATGACGGGAGGGATAGGCAGGCTCATTATACAGAAGGAACCACTGCCTGAAGAACCTTTCTCCCAAAAATAGCCTCCGAAGAAGCAAAAGTGTCAAATTTGTAAAATTTGGAAAAAGTATGAAGCGAAGACCAAGTTGCAGCCTTGCAAATCTGTTCAACAGAGGCCTCATTCTTAAAGGCCCAAGTGGAAGCCACAGCTCTAGTGGAGTGAGCTGTAATTCTTTCAGGAGGCTGCTGTCCAGCAGTCTCATAGGCTAAACGTATTATGCTACGAAGCCAAAAAGAGAGAGAGGTAGCGGAAGCTTTTTGACCTCTCCTCTGTCCAGAATAAACGACAAACAGGGAAGAAGTTTGGCGAAAATCTTTAGTTGCCTGCAAGTAGAACTTGAGGGCACGAACTACATCTAGATTGTGTAGAAGACGTTCCTTCTTTGAAGAAGGATTTGGGCACAAGGATGGAACAACAATCTCTTGATTGATATTCCTGTTAGTGACTACCTTAGGTAAGAACCCAGGTTTAGTACGCAGAACCACCTTGTCTGAGTGAAAAATCAGATAAGGAGAATCACAATGTAAGGCTGATAACTCAGAGACTCTTCGAGCCGAGGAAATAGCCATTAAAAACAGAACTTTCCAAGATAACAATTTTATATCAATGGAATGAAGGGGTTCAAACGGAACACCCTGTAAAACGTTAAGAACTAAGTTTAAACTCCATGGCGGAGCAACAGCTTTAAACACAGGCTTGATCCTAGCTAAAGCCTGACAAAAAGCCTGGACGTCTGGATTTTCTGACAGACGCCTGTGTAACAAGATGGACAGAGCTGAAATCTGTCCCTTTAATGAACTAGCTGATAAACCCTTTTCTAACCCTTCTTGTAGAAAAGACAATATCCTAGGGATCCTAACCTTACTCCAGGAGTAACGTTTGGATTCGCACCAGTATAGGTATTTACGCCATATTTTATGGTAAATCTTTCTGGTAACAGGCTTTCTAGCCTGTATCAGGGTATCAATAACTGACTCAGAAAAACCACGTTTTGATAAAATCAAGCGTTCAATTTCCAAGCAGTCAGCTTCAGAGAAGTTAGATTTTGATGTTTGAATGGACCCTGTATCAGAAGGTCCTGTCTTAGAGGTAGAGACCAAGGCGGACAGGATGACATGTCCACTAGATCTGCATACCAAGTCCTGCGTGGCCATGCAGGCGCTATTAGAATCACTGATGCTCTCTCCTGTTTGATTCTGGCAATCAATCGAGGAAGCATCGGGAAGGGTGGAAACACATAAGCCATCCCGAATTTCCAAGGTGCTGTCAAAGCATCTATCAGAACCGCTCCCGGATCCCTGGATCTGGACCCGTAGCGAGGAAGTTTGGCGTTCTGGCGAGACGCCATGAGATCTATCTCTGGTTTGCCCCAACGTCGAAGTATTTGGGCAAAGACCTCCGGATGAAGTTCCCACTCCCCCGGACGAAAAGTCTGGCGACTCAAGAAATCCGCCTCCCAGTTCTCCACTCCCGGGATGTGGATTGCTGACAGGTGGCAAGAGTGTGACTCTGCCCAGCGAATTATCTTTGATACTTCCACCATTGCTAGGGAGCTTCTTGTCCCTCCCTGATGGTTGATGTAAGCTACAGTCGTGATGTTGTCCGACTGAAACCTGATGAACCCCCGAGTTGTTAATTGGGGCCAAGCCAGAAGGGCATTGAGAACTGCTCTCAATTCCAGAATGTTTATTGGAAGGAGACTCTCCTCCTGATTCCATAGTCCCTGAGCCTTCAGAGAATTCCAAACAGCGCCCCAACCTAGTAGGCTGGCGTCTGTTGTTACGATTGTCCAGTCTGGCCTGCTGAATGGCATCCCCCTGGACAGGTGTGGCTGATGAAGCCACCATAGAAGAGAATTTCTGGTCTCTTGATTCAGATTCAGAGTAGGGGACAAATCTGAGTAATCCCCATTCCACTGACTTAGCATGCATAATTGCAGAGGTCTGAGGTGTAGGCGTGCAAAAGGTACTATGTCCATTGCCGCTACCATTAAGCCGATCACCTCCATACATTGAGCTACTGACGGGTGTTGAATGGAATGAAGGGCACGGCATGCATTTTGAAGCTTTGTTAACCTGTCCTCTGTCAGGTAAATCTTCATTTCTACAGAATCTATAAGAGTCCCCAAGAATGGAACTCTTGTGAGAGGAAAAAGAGAACTCTTCTTTTCGTTCACTTTCCATCCATGCGACCGTAGAAATGCCAGAACTAACTCTGTATGAGACTTGGCAGTTTGAAAGCTTGAAGCTTGTATTAGAATGTCGTCTAGGTATGGAGCTACCGAAATCCCTCGCGGCCTTAGTACCGCCAGAAGGGCACCCAGAACCTTTGTGAAGATTCTTGGAGCCGTAGCCAATCCGAATGGAAGAGCTACAAACTGGTAGTGCCTGTCTAAGAAGGCAAACCTTAGATACCGGTGATGATCCTTGTGGATCGGTATGTGAAGGTAAGCATCCTTTAAATCCACTGTGGTCATGTACTGACCCTCTTGGATCATGGGAAGGATTGTCCGAATAGTTTCCATTTTGAACGATGGAACTCTTAGGAATTTGTTTAGAATCTTTAAATCTAAGATTGGCCTGAAAGTTCCCTCTTTTTTGGGAACCACGAACAGGTTTGAGTAGAACCCTTGTCCTAGTTCCGACCGCGGAACCGGATGGATCACTCCCATTGTTAACAGATCTTGTACGCAGCGTAGAAACGCTTCTTTCTTTATCTGGTTTGTTGACAACCTTGACAGATGAAATCTCCCTCTTGGGGGAGATAATTTGAAGTCTAGAAGGTATCCCTGAGATATGATCTCTAGTGCCCAGGGATCCTGAACATCTCTTGCCCAGACCTGGGCGAAGAGAGAGAGTCTGCCCCCCACTAGATCCGGTCCCGGATCGGGGGCTCTCGGTTCATGCTGTCTTTGGGGCAGCAGCAGGTTTCCTGGCCTGCTTGCTCTTGTTCCAGGACTGGTTAGGCTTCCAGCCTTGCCTGTAACGAGCAACAGCTCCTTCCTGTTTTGGTGCAGTGGAGGTTGATGCTGCTCCTGTTTTGAAATTCCGAAAGGGACGAAAATTAGACTGTCTAGCCTTAGCTTTGGCCTTGTCCTGAGGTAGGGCGTGGCCCTTACCTCCCGTAATGTCAGCGATAATTTCTTTCAAACCGGGCCCGAATAAGGACTGCCCCTTGAAAGGTATATTAAGTAATTTGGACTTAGAAGTAACATCAGCTGACCAGGATTTTAGCCACAGCGCCCTGCGTGCCTGTATGGCGAATCCTGAGTTCTTAGCCGTAAGTTTGGTTAAATGTACTACGGCCTCCGAAATGAAAGAATTAGCTAGTTTAAGGACTCTAAGCCTGTCCGTAATGTCGTCTAGCGTAGAGGAACTAAGGTTCTCTTCAAGCGACTCAATCCAAAATGCTGCCGCAGCCGTAATCGGCGCGATACATGCAAGGGGTTGTAATATAAAACCTTGTTGAACAAACATTTTCTTAAGGTAACCCTCTAATTTCTTATCCATTGGATCTGAGAAAGCACAGCTATCCTCCACCGGGATAGTGGTACGCTTAGCTAAAGTAGAAACTGCTCCCTCCACCTTGGGGACCGTTTGCCATAAGTCCCGAGTGGTGGCGTCTATTGGAAACATCTTTCTAAATATAGGAGGGGGTGAGAACGGCACACCGGGTCTATCCCACTCCTTAATAACAATTTCAGTTAGTCTCTTAGGTATAGGAAAAACGTCAGTACTCGCCGGTACCGCAAAGTATTTATCCAACCTACACAGCTTCTCTGGTATTGCAACGGTGTTACAATCGTTGAGAGCTGCTAAGACCTCCCCTAGTAGTACACGGAGGTTCTCCAATTTAAATTTAAAATTTGAAATATCTGAGTCCAATCTGTTTGGATCAGAACCGTCACCCACAGAATGAAGCTCTCCGTCCTCATGCTCTGCGAGCTGTGACGCAGTATCAGACATGGCCCTAGCATTGTCAGCGCACTCTGTTCTCACCCCAGAGTGATCACGCTTGCCTCTTAGTTCTGGTAATTTAGACAAAACTTCAGTCATAACAGTAGCCATATCTTGTAATGTTATCTGTAATGGCCGCCCAGATGTACTAGGCGCCAAAATATCACGCACCTCCCGGGCGGGAGATGCAGGTACTGCCGCGTGAGGCGAGTTAGTCGGCATAACTCTCCCCTCGCTGTTTGGTGAAATTTGTTCACATTGTACAGATTGACTTTTATTTAAAGTAGCATCAATACAGTTAGTACATAAATTTCTATTGGGCTCCACCTTGGCATTGGAACAAATGACACAGATATCTTCCTCTGAGTCAGACATGTTTAACACACTAGCAAAAAACTTACAACTTGGTTATAATCTTTTTTAGCAAAAAAACGCACTGTGCCTCAAAGAGGTACTAACGATTAAATGACAGTTGAAATAATGAACTGAAAAACAGTTATAGCATCAAGCTTTAAAACAACACAACTTTTAGCAAAGGTTTGTTCCCATTAGTAAAAACAACACTAATTAAATTTGTACATAAGAAATAAAACAACGTTTTTATTCACAGTCACTATAAGGATTCTCACAGCTCTGCTGAGAGAATTTACCTCCCTTCAAAGAAGTTTGAAGACCCCTGAGATCTGTCAGAGATGAACCGGATCATGCAGGAAATATAAAAGTAACTGACTGGAATTTTTTTGATGCGTAGCAAAGAGCGCCAAAAACGGCCCCTCCCTCTCCCACACAGCAGTGAAGAGAAACGAAACTGTCACAATTAAAGCAAAAAAACTGCCAAGTGGAAAATAATGCCCAAATATTTATTCACACAGTACCTCAGCAATGTAAACGATTCTACATTCCAGCAAAAACGTTTAACATGAGAATAGTTATTAAAAGGATTAGTGACCTTTAACAGAGTAGTTCCGGTGAAATACCATCCCCAGAATACTGAAGTGTATACATACATGTCATTTTAACGGTATGGCAGGCTTTTCTCATCAATTCCATTCAGAAAATAAAAACTGCCACATACCTCAATGCAGATTCATCTGCCCGCTGTCCCCTGATCTGAAGCCTTTACCTCCCTCAGATGGTCGAGAACAGCAATATGATCTTAACGACTCCGGTTAAAATCATAGTAAAAATCTCTGTCAGATTCTTCCTCAAACTCTGTCAGAGAAGTAATAACACGCTCCGGTGCTATTTTAAAATAACAAACTTTTGATTGAAGTCATAAAAACTAAGTATAATCACCATAGTCCTCTCACACATCCTATCTAGTCGTTGGGTGCAAGAGAATGACTGGGACTGACGTAGAGGGGAGGAGCTATGTGCAGCTCTGCTGGGTGAATCCTCTTGCATTTCCTGTTGGGGAGGAGTTATATCCCAGAAGTAATGATGACCCGTGGACTGATCACACATAACAGAAGAAATACAAATAACATATTCCCTTATGTGAAGAACATTAGAATGTGAAATATTTACAGTATATACCAGTACATGATTCTACATGTTTTCAGCTACTAAACTGTAAAGGGCTGCAATGCACTTATTTTTCATATTTAACATTCCAATGTTCTTTACAAGAGAATGTCCTTTTTATTCATAATTACATATTTCTATATTTATGTGTATATACCATTTCTATTGCTATAGATAATAGACATATAGGTATAGATATGTATTTTACAGGAACATTATATATATATATATATATATATATATATATATAAGTATATATTTCATAATAAAAAGTAAATTATTTTTTATGTGAAGACCATAGGAATGTAAAATATGGGTTTTGTGCATCGTGTTTCTCAATTCTTAAAACGGACAGGTTACCACACATGAGAAGTTAGTATTTTTAAGGTGTGTTATTGAAAGATTACATTTAAAATATTATTAAAAATGTATACAAATTATTAAAAATTAAAATACATACTGTAAAATAGTAAAAATAATCCATAGAATAAATGTATATATTTTACAGTATGTTTATTTCTCATGTGTGCTAACTCAACCGTGTACAGTGAGTAGCCTGTGACCTTTGTGAGTGCAGGTACTTACCTTTCCGCACTCACTCTAAAGTGCTTACTGGGCTGCAGGAGCCCTGCTTCCAGTAGCCTGTGTGTAGTTCACTCTAGATCAGGCATAAGCAGGCAATGCAACCGGAGGAGACTGAAGGATGAATCCTAGCAACACCTGAGGCAGGTTACTGACCTCTTAAAGGAGAATTACGGTCACTGCCAAATTAACTCCTATATACCCCTCTGTCCTTTCCCATGCTCTCTGAAGGGAATAATGGGTTTCACATAGGTCTGAGAACCCCTATCCACAATAAATCTGAAGCACTTCAAATTTTCACCTTCTCCTGTGGAGGCAAAAATAAAACTGAGGTATATAGGGAAGTAGGAGGGATTAAAAACTTTTGGTATGTTGGGTAATTTTTAGCCTCCTCCTAATCAATTGGAGTTTAATCCCACATACAATTGCTTGTGGACTCTCACCACCTTATGAAAGAAAACTTTATAATGGAGTTAATAGTACATTATTCGGATATATTAATGAAGTTATGATTTTCAAGGTAAATCTAATGTCTGCCATTCTGTTAAAAGACACAATGCAATTGGAGTATATCATGACAAGCACACATCAGCTGTAAGTAACAGTTGTCCTCAATAAAGATAATGTAAAATATTTAAAATGAGAAGGAATTACCCTAATAAATTGCTGATAGGATTCTTCCTCTGGCTTAGGTGGATTCACCACAACATCCATAGCTGCCTGGCCTGACACTGGAGGGCAGAGGTGAACTGAGAGCATTTTAATAAACTGTGCTGTTATATCCGGGTGCAAGTTCACCACTTCCATATAGCCTCCTCTATAACCACATCTGAAAGTAGGAAAATGATTCTGCTTTAAATAAATATTTGAGGATAACATCAATATTAGCAACATCTTACACAAAAGCATAAAATACAGTAGTACATCATAGCGTCAAACAGGAGTTATTGCATTTTAATTTAACACTATATTTTTCACTAATCCTATGATTTTACATACTCGCCCATGTAACCCTTGGAAGTGGAGTGGAAAGAAGCAAGTTCCACATTGTTGGAGTATTCCGGGCCCATCTCATACAATACTTTCTTGAAGGAATGAAATTGGCAGCTCTCTGAATAGACATTGTCCTGATAGACCTGCAAAGAAAATAACACGCTATATAAAATATTTCTGATAAATCTCTCTGAAAGACTCATATTTAACTATTCATACCTCATCTGCTAGAAGAAACAGTCCTTCCTCCCAAGCAAAATGGATTACTTCTTCTATACATTGTCTACTTTGAACCTGCCCTGGATCAGAGGAAATAATACTTCTGTTAATACTGGTAGAGGGACACAGTTACCCTTAAAAAAAACGCTTAAAAGGGACAGTCTACTCCAGAATTTTTATCGTTTAAAAAGATAGATAATCCCTTTATTTCACATTCCCCAGTTTTTCATAACCAACACGGTTATATTAATATACTTTTTACCTCTTTGATTACCCTGTATCTAAGCCTCTGCAAACTGCCCCTTAATTTTAGTTCTTTTGACTAGCATTGTAGTTAATCAGTGCTGACTCCTAGGTAATTCCATGGGCATGAGCACGTTATCTATATGGCACACATGAACTAACGCCCTCTAACTGTGAAAAACTGTCAAAATGCATTAAGAGGCAGCCTTCAAAGACTTAGAAATTAGCATATAAGTCTACCTCGATTTAGCTTTGAACTAAGAATACCAAGAGAACTAATCAAATTTGAAAGTTGTTTAAAATTACATGCCCTATCTGAATCATGGAAGTTTAATTCTGACTAGACTGTTCCTTTTAAAAAAAAAAACTTGCTTAATTCTGCAAACTGCAAATTTATTGCTATATACATGTTTGTGTACCACTTCATACAGATGTATTGATCACCGTGTTGTATGAAAGAAAAAAAAAGTGTAAGGATTCTTACATTTATATATTACACTTACAGTTTTTGTTTAATGCTCAATGAAAACTACAATAGTCAACCTTGTTTATAGAGAGTCCCTTTGATCTAAACACAGACAAATATGAAGAGAGAAGGAATGAGCAAGAGTTTTATGAGTGTCATTAAGTTCCCCTTAAAGTTATTCTTCCATTAACATGATTTTAAAAGTGCTAAATAATGCACCCACTGACTAAATAAAAAAGAAATAAATATATATATACATACAGTAGTATGCAAAAGTTTAGGCACCCCTGACAATTTCCATGATTTTCATTTATAAATAATTGGGTGTTTGGATCAGCAATTTCATTTTGATCTATCAAATAACTGAAGGACACATTAATATTTCAGTAGTGAAATGAGGTTTATTGGATTAACAGAAAATGGATGCATCCAAACGAAATTAGACAGGTGTATAAATTTGAGCACCCTTGTAATTTTGTTCATTTGAATACTGTAACTACCTAGCCCTGATTTATTGGAACACACAATTGGTTTGATGAGCCCATTAAGCCTTGAACTTCATAGACAGGTGCATCCAATCATGAGAAAAGGTATTTAAGGTGGCCAATTGCAAGTTGTTGTTCTCTTTGACTCTCCTCTGAAGAGTGGCAACATGGGTGCCTCAAAACAACTCTCAAATGACCTGAAAACAAAGATTGTTCAACATTATGGTTTAGGGGAAGGCTACAAAAATCTATCACAGAGATTTAAGCTGTCAGTGTCCACTGTGAGGAAATGGAAGACCACAGGCACAGTTCTTGTTAAGGCAAGAAGAAAAATATCAGAGAGGCAAAGGATGGTGAGAATGGTCAAAAACAGCCCACAGCCCACCTCCAAAGACCTACAACATCATCTTGCTGCAGATGGTGTCACTGTGCATCGTTCAACAATTCAGCGTATGAGAGAGTGATGTGGAAGAAGCCTTTTCTGCACACACGCCACAAACAGAGTCGCTTGAGGTATGCAAACGCACATTTGGACAAGCCAGCTTCATTTTGGAAAAAGGTGCTGTGGACTGATGAAACAAAGATTGAGTTATTTGGTCATAACAAGAGGCGTTATGCATGGTGGCAAAAGAACACAGCGTTCCAAGACAAACACTTGCTAGCCACAGTACAATTTGGTGGATGTTCCATCATGCTGTGGGGCTGTGTGGCCAGTGCCGGTACTGGGAATCTTGTTAAAGTTGAAGATCGCATGGATTCCACTCAATATCAGCAGATACTTGAGAATAATGTTGAGGAATCGGTCACAGTTGAGAATAATGTTAAAGAATCAGTCTCAGTTGAAGTTACGCCAGAGCTGGATATTTCAACAAGACAACGATCCAAAACACTACTCAAAATCTACTCTGGCATTTATGCAGAGGAAAAAGTACAATGTTCTGGAATGGTCATCCCAGTCCCCAGACCTGAATATTATTGAAAATCTGTGGGTGATTTGAAGCAGGCTGTCCATGCTCGGCAACCATCAAACCTAACTGATCTGGAGATGTTTTGCAAGGAGGAATGGTCCAAAATACCTTCATCCAGAATCCAGACACTCATTACAGGCTATAGGAAGCGTCTAGAGGCTGTTATTTCTGCTAAAGGAGGCTCTACTAAATATTGATGCAATATTTCTGTTGGGGTGACTAAATTTATGCCCCTGTCTAATTTCGTTTTGATGCATATTGCACATTTTCTGTTAATCCAATAAACCTCATTTCACTACTGAAATATTACTGTGTCCTTCAGTTATTTGATAGATCAAAATGAAAATGCTGATCCAAACACCCAATTATTTATACATGAAAATCATGGAAATTATCAGGGGAGCCTAAACTTTTGCATACGACTGTGTGTATGTGTGTGTGTGTGTATATATATATATATATATATATATATATATATATATATATAAAAACAAACTTTAAACACCTTTTTCAGGGTTGTACCCCCTTCCTCAGACATACAGCAGAGTGAAATCCTCTGTTGTATGTCTGAGGAAGGGGGTAAAACCCAATTTTTTTTCACAATACTGCAATAAAAGTGTTTAAGAAGACCTGGTGAGAGCACTTCCTTTGATGTTTGTTTGTTTATGTATTTGTTGCACCCCAGGCACAGAAGAAGAAGAGTTTTCAGGAGTGCTTGCCAACCCAGACATTGAAATATATATATATATATATATATATATATATATAAATATATATATATATATATATATATATATAAATATATATATATATATATATATATATAAATATATAAATAACAAGATTATTGCATTGAGCAATGATACTTTTTATTGGACTAACTATACATTTATAAGTTGACAAGCTTTTGGACAGTGGCATCGCTACAGGGGGGCCAGGGGGGGCATTTGCCCCCCTTGTGAAATGGCTTGCCCCCCTGTCTGCCCCCCCAGCACTTGCATAATGCTGAATGTGAACTGTCAGATATATACTTTTTTTTTATATTTGTTTTATTCTGGGCCAGTGTTTTTTCTTTCAAATATGCCTTAGAGTGACTGAGAAATATGCGCAACAGCAGCATGTCTCACTATGTTCCCCATGCATGCTGCCGCTATTTGCTCCTCCTCTCCAGTTCCAGGCAGGTCATGTTCCTACACAGCAGCACAAGGAACATGACCGGAGACTGAACATGAAGAGGGAGGAGCAAGCTTAGCCAGTAGGTGCTTTTGTGTGCAGGACAGGACAGAGCAAGCAGAGAGCGCGGGAAGGAGCAGCACCAGCAGGCACTGCCTGTTTGGGACTGTCAGTGGCAGCAAAGACAGATGACGATAGTCTGTCTGAAGATCTGATTCTGGGGTTGGGGTAAGATTAAACTGATTCTGTAGAGTTGACTGTAGGCACACACATTATAGGTGAGACTGTGTGTTTCATTCTTCCAATTCTTGTTTTTTGTTGGAGAAACGCTATTTTGAGGCTCTCTGATATAGTCAGCTCAGCCCTACACAATAATCATAGGATTTCAAATAGCTAACATTAGTTTCTGTTAGCACATAGTCCCTTAGTATAGCAGTTTCAGTATCACCCCCTCCCCCGCCACTCGCGACCCCCCCCCCCCCCGCGGGGGGGGGGGTGATACTGAAACTGCTATACAAAGGGACTATGTGCTAACAGAAACTAATGTTAGCTATTTGAAATCCTATGATTATTGTGTAGGGCTAAGCTGCTGCTGGCAATGTGTGTGTGTTTTATACATACACACACACATTTTTATATATATATATATATATATATATATATATATATATATATATGCAACTATTTGTTCTTTAGGAAACCTTGTATAATTATATATATCCACTATCTTCCTTCTAGGGATGACTATAAAATTATACATCTATACACACACACACACATAAATATATATATATATATATATATATATATATATATATATATATATATATATATATATATTTTTACTTGAGAGAAATATACATCTGTATATATTTAAAGGGACATTAAATCCAAATGTTTTTTTCATGATTCAGATAGAGAATACCATTTTAAACTTTCTATTTAACTTCTATTATCTCATTTGCTTAATTCTCTTGATATTCTTGCCTGAAAAGCATATCTAGATAGGCTCAGTAGCTTCTGATTGGTGGCTTCACATAGATGCCTCATGTGATTGGCTTTCCCTTGTACATTGCTATTTCTTTAACAAAGGATATCTAAAGAATGAAGCAAAATAGATAATAGACGTAAATTGGAATGCTGTTTAAAATTGTATTCTCTGTCTGAATTATGAAAAAAAATTTTTAGTTTAATGTCCCTTTAAGAGAGAGGATTCAGCACTCTTTTATTGCTCAAAGCGGTCTCCCAGAGGGAGAGACACCCACACCACAAACAGACCAAAAACTGGCGGCCAAATAGATATTAAAGTGCAGAGACCATTTATTAAGTCAATGAAAAAACATTGGACAGTTCAGTGATGCATCACACAAATAAGCAAATATACTTATTCAATATTTTCCACATATATAGTACAGTACAAGACCATAAATAGGCAAATAGCCACTAATATAAATCAACTAACTGTACAATTAGTTGATTTATGTTAGTGGCTATATGCCTATTTATGGTCTTGGACTGTACTATATATGTGGAAAATATTGAATAAGTGTGTATATATATATATATATATATATATATATATATATATATAGATATATAAATGGTCTCTGCACTTTAATATCTATTTGACTGCCAGTTTTTGGTCTGCTTTTGGTGTGGGTCCCTCTCCCTCTGGGAGACCGCTTTGAGCAATAAGAGTGCTAAATCCCCTCTCTTAATTATATACAGATATATATTTCTCTCTTTCAAGTAAGAATATTTTGATATCTATCTTAGAGGGTCTGCACCACTACTTTTTGGCGTTTGAAAGTACGCACAGTAGTTTTATAAATTATCTAAATTCTTTAGATTAATTACATACTCTCCCCCTATCTTTGTAGTATTTAAAAAAAAATAAAAAAAAAAAATATATATATATATATATATATATATATATAATATAACTCACAATGTGCTATGAAAAAAAATCTGTACATTTTACAGTGAATTTAAATTTTGCTCTTTTCTGCTGCAGAAAAAAATTGAATTTAAAGTCCCTGTAAAATGAACAGATTTTTTCATAACATTGTGAGCTATATTCTATGTGTATATCTGCAATGATTTGCAGACAAGTCTACCAATCTTTTTCTCAAAGGGGGCTAAAACAGCTCCTAAAAGTAGCGACACTACCCAGAGTAGGCCTTTTTATTATACTTTTGAATGAAAATGGAGTACAGAGAATCACGTGAGACACAGTCAGTACCATAGGTTTTACAGAGCTGCTACCCTGCATACATTGTATGAACCAAGGCTTAGGAAGGGCAATGTGAGCGCTCTGTGTTACCTATGGAGCAGGATGTACTGAATTTTCCACCCGTCACTTTAAGGTAGCATTTTTAACACCTTGGAGATAAGCTTTTTAGTACTTTTTACTTCAAAGCTGGTGAAATATTCTCTTTCACTTGTGGACTAAAAACAATTAAATTAAATTAAAATAACACTATAGTATGTGTATGTATGTATGAGTGTGTCTATGCATGAGTTTGTGTCTGTATGCATTAATGTGTGTGAGTGTGTATGTGTGAGTGTGTTATGCATTAGTGTGTGTGAGTATGTGCGTGCATGTGTATGTGTGAATGCATTAGTGTGTGTGTATGTATGAGTGAGAGCGTGTATGTGTCAGTGTGTGTATGCATTAGTGTATGTATGAGTATTTTGTGAGTGTATGTATGAGTGTGTGTGCATGTATGCATAAGTGTGTGTATGTGTGAGTGTGTGTGCGTGTGTATGTATGAGTGTGTGTGTATGTTTGTGTGTATGTATAAGTGTGTATATGCATGAGTGTGTGTGTGTATGTATGAGAGAGAGTGTGTGTGTGTGTGTGTGTGTATATATATGTATGAGTGTGTGTATGTATATGTATGTATGAATATGTGCGTATGTATGTATGAATGAGTGTGTATGTTTGTATATTTAGGGGTATAATTTAGTGGTAAAAATTATTAGTGCCCCCTCAGTTTTGACTGTGGTATCTTATGTGCCGCCCCTATATATTGTTCCTAGAGTCGCCACTGCTTTTGGAAGAGTTCCTTCCTTTATCAGGTCTGAAGCAATACTGACCAATTCAATGGAATTTACAGATTATATCTTAAAATACAGAATAGCTAAGAAGACAGAAAGTGCAGGGAGAGGAGGAGGTGTCATAAAAATCATGAGGGGGGCTTAGGTAACAGGCAGACAGTGTCCAGTGTAGGAGAACAGACAGGGGAAATATATAGCTTTACATAGAGCATATACTGACATAAAGTTATATATCAACATTGAATCAATATCTATAAAAGATGTGAAATTGTATATACAGGGGGAATACAAAAGTCAAAAAAGACAAAAGTGTGGCCATAGGCTTACCTGTGTACCTATGTATAAAGAATGTGGAATATACAATGTAATTGACTAAATGAAAGTACATTACAAAAAAAT